>NW_025856489.1:9767-22597 GCF_002878395.1 Capsicum annuum | reverse complement strand
TTTTAGGTAATCCTGCTCATCATCCAACTTTGGATAAGAGATAACTTACAGATATCCCTCCAATCACTAGCTTTCAGGTGTTCCTGCACATCATTCGACCTTGGATACAATATGACTTATATATAATACCTCAAATTGATCGTCTTTGGGTAATCCTGCATATAATCAATCTTGGATATGACGCGGCTTATAGAGAACCCTTGGACGTATCAATTTGACAATCTTGCATATCCTCCAATAAGGATTTAATTGCGTCTTATGGATAACCTTTGAACTATCAACTTTTGGGCGATCTTGTACACTATTCGGTTAGATGTTATTGTGGCTTACAGATGACCTACAGGCTATCAACTCATAGGTGATCTTGCACACTATCCTATTTCAAATAATATGACTTATAGATGACCTTCAAATTGTCAATTACTAGGAAATCTTATATATAATTCATCCTTAGATAGCGACTTGAAGGCGTCCCTCCAAATCGTGTGCTCTTAATGTATTCAGAGGCTGATTCATGAAAAGATGATGATATCCTCGACGCCAGCATTGTGTCTTGCGTGTCAAAAGATATATTGAATGCTGATGATATCCTCGACGCCAGCGTTGTGTCTAGCGTGTCGATAGATATATTAAATGCTGATGATATCCTCGATGCTAGCTTTGTGTCTAGCGCGTAAATAGATATTGAATGCTGATTATATCCTCGACGCCAGCATTGTGTCTAGCATGTCGATAGATATATTGGATGCTGATGATATACTCTACGCTAGCATTATGTCTAGAGTGTTTACAGATAAATTGGATACTAATGATATTCTCGACGCCAGCATTATATCTAGCATGTCGACAGATACATTGGATGCTGATGATATCCTCTATGCCAGCGTTATGTCTAGCGTGTCGAAAGATATATTGGATGTGATGATATCCTCGACACCAGCATTGTGTCTAGTGTGTTGACAGATATATTGGATGCTGATGATATCCTCTACGCCAGTGTTGTGTCTAGCGCGTCAACAGATATTGAATGCTGATGATATCTTCGACGCCAGCGTTGTGTCTAGCACGTCAACAGATATGTAATGGCCTTTGCAACAATGATATGTGATGGCCTTTCCAGCAATGATATGCAATGGCCATTGTGGAAGTGATAAAATAATTTTACCTGGCTTCATTTGTCAGTGTCTTGCTTTCTACATATACCTGTAGTCAAGGTAGACGATTAGTAGACACAAAGTCGCTTTTACTAGTGACTATTTTTAGGAAACTTCTAAATACGATACGTGTAAAGAAGACAAAGTGCTTTTGTTTGTCGCCTACGATCTCAAGAAATGAGATGGACAAATCAAAAGGTCCTCAATAAATGGGCATTAAACCTATTTTTAGGGTTGCCCTAAAATACTGTTCTTGGGCATTAATGATCTGTTGTGGCTCTCAATTTGATCGGGAATTCTTGAAAGAGACTCTGATTTTGCATATTGATCCCTGCATCCACAAAAAAATGATTAGTTGAATGAAATTACTCCATGTTGACCTTCTTCGATCGTTGATTTGCTCCTTGCCATCTCTTGGGAATTCCACCATATTGAGACTTACACCCTGACACTCTATCCCAAATGATGTCTAGGCAAGTACTAAGTAAGTGAGCCGTAAGATTTTTGAAAATAGTCTTAAATTTTTGAAAATAATTTTGGAAACTTTTGTAAAATTTTAGAAAATTTCTGCCAGTCATGTCATGTACTAGCTCAATGAACGTCTTCCTTGCGGTTCTGACTATATCCGATGGATGGTTTCCAAAACTCATGATTATTGTTGGAGGGTTTCTTCAAGTAGTTCTATCATAGCCAAAAATTTAGTCTACCCAGACTTTGTTATATTTGGTGGTTTCCAAAGCTTTAACCTCTGGTGCTGGGGAATTTGGAATATGTTCCGGCATTTGGTGGAAATTTTGAGGTCTTCCTCAAAATTTCTGCCCCAGTTTAAACTTGTTTGAGATAATACCAATCTGAGTGGATCTGAAGTCTTTGCTGATCTTCATTCTCTTTGTTGGATGTTGATTTTCTCTTGTGAATTTTCGAGATTCCTTCTCGAAAATTCTGCCCCAGTTTCCATTTCCTAGGGTTATATGACCGAGCCGTTGGGGCGCCTACGTATCCCGTTGAAGTAGGAATCAGGTCAAATGTAGTTTAGGCCTACGCTAGGGATATATATAGAAAAATCTAATGGGTTGACCGAAGCCGACATAGGCCGCCTACGTATTCTTTTTGTTGGGAATTCAAGTCATCACGTAGTTCATACATAAAGAGAAACGATAAATTATCCTAAGGGGTTGACTGAAGACGACATAAGCCGCCTACGTATCCCTTTCTTGGGAATTCAGGTCAAACCTAGTTCATACATAAAGAGAAAAGATAAATTATCCTAAGGGGTTGACCGAAGCCGATATAGGCCGCCTACGTATCCCTTTCTTGGGAATTCAGGTCAAACGTAGTTCGTACATAAAGGGAAAGGATTCTAGGAAGTTACACACTAGCAAACAACATTATTACAAAGGTGATTACAAATAAACTAAGAAAACACAAAAACTAGAACGTCATTCAAACATAATATCTCTTTACCGTATCAGAATTGATTGGTTTGGTCTACTCTGTGCCATCCATCTCAGACAAAATCAGAGCTCCTCCAAATAGCACCTTCCGAACTATGTATGGCCCTTACCAGTTTGGAGTGAACTTGCTCATGTAATCCTCTTAGTGAGGGAATATTTGTTTAAGAACCAGTTGCCCCACTTCAAATACTCGAGTTCTTACCTTCTCGTTAAAGGCACGAACCATCCTGTGTTGATATAGCTGACCATGGCATACATCGGCCATTCTCTTTTCATCAATTAACATGAATTGTTCATAGCGAGCACGGACCCATTCTTCGTTACTCAGTGTAGCTTCCTGAATAATCCTTAGGGAAGGTATTTCGACCTCAGCGGGTATCACAGCTTCATTCCTGTAAACTAGTAAATAGGGAGTTGCTCTTGTGGAGGTTCGAACTGTTGTTCGATACCCTAGAAAGGCGTAAGGTAACATCTCGTGTCATGATCTATCATTTTCAACCATCTTTCTCAAGATCTTCTTGATATTCTTGTTAGCAGCTTCTACGGCTCTATTCATTTGGGGACGGTACGCTGTCGAGTTGCGATGCACAATCTTGAACTGATCACAAATTTCTTTCATCAAGTGATTGTTCAGGTTTGCCCCATTATCAGTAATAATCGATTCTAGCACTCCGAATCAGAAAATCAAGTTATTCCTGACAAAATCTGGAACCACTTTCTTAGTGACGGCTCTGTACGAAGCAACTTTGACCCACTTAGTGAAATAATCAATGGAAACCAAAATAAATATATGCACATTCGATGCTAGTGGATCTATTGGTCCGATGAAATCCATGCCCCAATCTACAAAAACCCAAGGATAATTCATTGAGTGAAGCTCGTGTGGAGGCATTCGAATCAGATTTTCGTGTATTTGACATTTTGGACATCTCTACACAAACTTACTACATTTATTTTCCATAGTCATCTAGAAGTAACCGGTTCTCAGGATCTTTCTGGCAAGGACAAACCCATTCATTTGGGGCCCACAAACTCCAGCGTGTACCTCGTTTATCAACTTATTGACTACCGCCGCATCGACGCATCTTAGGAATCCCAAATCAGGAGTCCTCCTAAAAAGAATTTCTCCACTTGGAAAGTAATTATTTGCCAAATGCCGGATTGTCTTCTTTTGGTTGTTACTAGCCTCTTCAGGATATATTCCAGATTCCAAATACCTCTTAATGTCATAGTACCAAGGCCTTCCATCAGGCTCCTCTTCCACGTGTATGTAATGCACGGGTTGCTCCTTCAGGCTTATTTCCAAAGGATCGATGTAACTCTGATCCGGGTGCTGAATCATGGAAGATATCGTGGCCAAAGTGTCAGCAAACTTGTTTTGTGTCCGTGGGATATGTATGAAATCAACATCCTTGAATCTTCTACATAATTCTTGCACCAGCTCCACATAAGGAGTAATCTTGGAGTTTTTTACCGCCCATTCTCCCCGTACTTGGTGAATTAGCAAATCTGAATCTCCGATGGCTAGCGATTCACGAACACCCATATCAAGTGCCAATTTGAGCCCCAGGATGCAAGCTTTATACTCAACCATGTTGTTGGTGCATGGAAAATGTAACTTAGCAGTTACCGAATAATGTTGGCCCATTTCTGACACCAAAACTGCTCCAATTCCTGAACCTTTGAAGTTGACCGCCCCATAAAAAATTAGCCTCCATCCGAGGTAGATTTTCGTGATATCTTCTCCTACGAACAAAACTTCCTTCTGGAAAGTATGTCCGAAGTGGCTCGTATTCCTCATCAACTGGGTTTTCAGCCAAATGATCTGCTAAGGCTTGCCCCTTGATTGCTTTTTGGGTTACATACACAATGCCAAACTCACTCAGCAATATTTGCCACTTGGCTAGCTTTCCTGTAGGCATGGCCTTCTGGAATATATACTTCAATGGATCCATTCTCGAGATGAGGTAAGTTGTGTAGGACGACAGATGATGCCTTAAATTTTGTGCCGTCAAAGTCAAAGCACAACATGTCCTTTCTATAAGAGTGTAACGGGCTTCATATGGTGTGAACGTAACGGGCTTCATATGGTGTGAACTTTTTACTCAAGTAGTAAATGGCTTTCTCTTTCCTGCTGGTCTCATCATGTTGCCCAAGGACGCATCCGAAAGCATTTTTTGAGACTGACAGGTAAAGCAATAATGGAATTCCTTCTCTCGGTGGGACCAAAACCGGTGGTGCAAACAAGTATTCCTTGATGCGATCAAAAGCTCTCTGACATTCTTCTATCTACTCATTCAGTGCATTTTCTTCAACATCTTGAGAATTGGCTCGCATATGACTATTGATTGAGCGATGAATCTGCTAATGTAATTACGATGACCCAGGAAACTCATAACTTCTTTCTTGGTCCTCGGCGGTGGCAAGTCTTGAATTTTCTTGATTTTGGATGGGTCTAGCTCGATCCCCCTTCTGCTGACTATGAACCCCAGCAATTTCCCTGATGGCACACCAAAAGCACACTTAGTAGGATTTAACTTCAGAATGTACCTTCTTAATTTGTTGAACAATTTCTCTAGATGAGTTAGATGATCCAAACTCTCGCAGTATTTGATAATTACATCATCCACGTATACCTCAATCTCCTTATGGATCATGTCATGGAAAATCATCGTCATGACCCTCATATATGTCACACCTGCATTCTTGAGACCAAACGGCATTACCCTGTAATGATAAACACCCCAGGGCGTAATAAAAGCAATTTTTTCTGCATCTTTCTCATCCATCAGTATCTGATGATAGCCAGCGAAACAATCAACGAATGATTGCATTTCATGTTTCGCACAGTTATCGATGAGAATGTGGATGTTGGGCAACGGAAAATTATCTTTAGGACTGGCTCTGTTCAAGTCTCTATAGTCAACACAAATTTGAATCTTGCTGTCCTTCTTTGGCACAGGGACGATGTTGGCCAACCATGTCGGATATTTTGTGACCTCGACAACCTTAGACTGGATTTGTTTTGTCACTTCTTCCTTGATATTTAGACTTAAATTTGGCTTGAATTTTCTTATTTCTTTCTTGACTGGATCAAACTCAGAATTTATCGGCAATTTATGTGACATAATGCTGGTGCTCAACCCTGGCGTATCATCATAGGACAAAGCAAACACGTCGATATACTCCCGGAACATGTGGATGAGCTCTTCCCTTTATGGCGCCATGAGGTGGACACTGATACTGGTCTCTTTGATTTCATCATGATCTCCTAAGTTGACTGTTTCAGTTTCTTCCAGATTGGGTTTTTCACAATTCTCAAATTCCTCCATATCTTCAACTAACCGTTTCTCATCATCGTCCTTCCAACCATCATCGTCCCCTTCATTTTGTTCGTTCAAGCTTTGACATGACACAACATTGGCAGGTTTTAAGCTACTGTTACTATAATGGACAAACAAACTAAGTTACATGATAAGAAAATAACAAAACATATGACTAGGAGCGTTTTAGAACTAATATAGTTTTCCTGAGAAATAATTACTAAACCATGGCTTGTGACTTGCACAAATACAAGAGCCCGCCTTTTTTGAAAGCAGTAAGATATGAAAATAAAGTTTTGAGATATAAAAGATGGATCGCGGGGCCTCCTTCGGATCATCACCAATTTCAAAACTATTAGTAATTGCCCTTTTATCTACCACGACGGGCGACGGGTTATGAGTGGAGTGGTGGTCCGATTTTGCAAATCCTCCCCTGGCGCAATCTGCTTCACCCCACTGGGATGTCTTCTGGTACAAAATTGCATCCTTCAAACAAATATCCTATCCCATCCCCAAGACCATTATCATCTGTCATCTCTCGTACGGGAAATGACTAGAACAGGAGTGGCAATGGCCTAAACACTCTTTTCTGGCTCATCCTCAACCCTATCTTTTCTGGTAGGATGATACCCTAACCCGTGCTTAGAGCTTCTCTCTAGGATCACAATAGGCTCGATAATTCCTTGTAAATTCTTGCCCAAGCCTCTACCAGGTTCGAACCCATTTCTTAACATCACAGTTGCAATCACTTTGTAGACAGAAGGCATTGATATTTTGGGTGTCGAACCTCTTTCTGCAGCGTTTACAATTTCCACTGTATAGAAACTGCTACCTTTTGGAACATCTTCAATCACCGGCACATAACCATTGGGACGGTCCGCTCGACTTCCTTCTCCTTGGATGACTACTTCATGATCTTTCCAAATGAACTTCAATAATTGATGGAGGGGTGATGAAATTGCCTTTTCCCCATGTATCCATGGACTTCCCAAAAGCAGGTTGTAGCTAGGATGGATATCCATAACATGAAACTTAGTCTTAAACTCAGTAGGCCCCATTTAGATGTGCAAATCAATCTCTCCTATGGTATCTCTCTTCCCTCCATCGAATGCTCTCACATTTATGTGGCTTTGATGAATTTTCCCCAGATCATGGCCCATTTGGACCAACGTGGAGAGGGGACAACTATTCACACCAAATCTGTCATCTATTAATACCTGATTAATTGCATAATCTCAACAAATAACGGTGACATGCATGGCTTTGTTGTGCATTGCTCCTTCAAATGGCAATTCTTCATCACTGAATGATATGCGATGGTTCCCCACAACGTTCCCTATCATCTCAGCCAAATTCTCAATGCTCGTTTCTACGGGAATATACGCTTTCTCCAAGACCTTTGACAGAGCTTATCGGTAGTGTTGCGAGCTCAATAATATTGCCAAGATAGAGATTTGGGCTGGCATTTTCTCCAAGTGTTTGACAATTGAGTAATCCTTTGGTTGTATACGCCTCCAAAATTCCTCAGCCTCTCCTTCAGTGATTGGACTTTTCTGTGAATCTTTTTTGTTAGTCAATTCCTCAGGGATGTAACATCGTCCTGATCGCATCATCCCCTGGGAAGCGGCGGTTTGCACAATAAATTCCTTCTTTGGAGGGGGATCATACACTTGAGTCGGTGCAGTCATCACTATAAATAGGGAATTCTCGCTGATACTTAAGGCAGCCACAACTTTCTCTATCTTTCCTACCTCTTCCACCCTTTTGCACTTTTCGGAGTTCACCTGGGTAATGGTCTTGCCAGATGCCCATTCGCCTTCTATTTCAATTATGTTAACTGTAGATCCCCATGGTTGGGCAGTGGATTACTGCTAATATTTGGAGTAGGTTCCTGGAGCGTGATGACCTTTTGATCAATCAGATCTTAGATTCTGTGTTTCAAGATAAGATAGTCCTCGGTACTATGCCCTGTTGCCCCTAAATGATAGGCATAATTTTGATCAGGGTGATAAAACCGAGAGCTAGGATTGACAGGATTTGGCTGTACTGGTTGCAAATGACCTGCATTCTTCAATCTTTTAAATAATTGGGTGCAACTTTCAGCTAGTGGGGTGAAGTTTCGGGGAGGTTTCTTTTCGTGGTTTGGACGCTGCGGGTTATACGGGCTTAGGTTTTTAGGAAGGGTTACTTGGTGGTAATTTGGAGGTTTTTGGAATTTTTTTTGGCTATTTAGAGGAGTAGTTTGGAAATGAGACTGATAATTTGGAGGTGGAACTGGGTATTGGGGAAAGATATTTGGCTGTGGAGCTTGGTATGATGGTGGGATGTTTGGGAGTGGATTTTGGTATTGGGGGTGGACGTAGAATACGTGCGTAAGGTTAGGTGATGGCGGGGAAGATAAAATATTTCTAGATTTGAACCGCTGTTTTGATTTTGTAACAGAATTGGCAGAAACCGCACCTATCTCTTCCTTCTTCTTCTTAGAAAACATGGCAGTTCCAGATGATGTTGGGGTTTTGGCAATTTTTCCTGTCCAAATACCTTACCCTAATGATTCTCCTATTTTTACCAAATCTGTAAAGGTTTCTCTGACAACGGACGCCATTATGGTATAATATTCTCCTTCTTGAGAGCGAGAGAACACGGACACCATTTCCTTAGACATGGGGGCTGCACTTTGGCAGCTTCTTTCCTCCAACGAAAAGCATAATCTCAAAAACTCTCAATGCTTTTTTGTTTAATTCGATCTAGTGAATACCGATCAGGGACTATTTCAATGTTAAATGCGAACTGGTCAAGGAAAATCTTGGACAATGTCTTCCAACCAGTCCACCTTTTCGGCTCCTGAGACATGAACCACTCCAAGGCTTCACCGTTCAAACTTTGACTGAATAGGCACATTAATAACGCCTCGTTTTTCCCTATCCTTACTAGTTTCTCGCAGTACCTTCTTAGATGGGCCATTGGATTTCTGGTACCATTAAACATCTCAAACTTAGGGACCTTGTATCCTTTGGTAGGTCTACTCCTGGGTGAACACACAAATCATCATACCCCAAACCGTCGTGGTCCTTGGCCCCGTAAGACTCTTTGATCCTCATGATCTCTTCTTGCATGGCTAGTAAATTCCTTTCATGTTGGTCCCTCCATTCCTTCTCCTTCTCCTCGTAATGGTCCATCTCGAGGTTAGGAAGGGGTTCATAAATATCAGGGGATATGATGGCTTGAGGGGGATTTAGAAGAAAGTCTTGATTTTGCAGATGGAGGGAATTTGGTTGGTAAGTGGGGAGAACATTTTGGAAATTGGGAAGGTTATGTGGTCATTGTAAGTAGTTTGGCAAAATATGAGAGGGATTTTGCGGATTCAAAAATAAATTTGGTGGATTCGAAGGTAGGTTTGCCGTATTTTGTGGATTTGGGAGTAAATCTTGTGGATTTGGGAATGCATTTTGTTTATTTGAGAATTTGTTTTGAGGATTTGGGAATGGATTCGAAGATGGGTTCTATGGGGTTGCGGATGGATTTTATGGATGGTAGGCGTCTGGATTATTTTCACGATTAGTGTTTTGGACAAATGGAGGAGCGGAGTCAGATGATACGTTAGTTGGTTGGTCCCCGAGAATAGGGGCACTGAGGGGAGGGATTTGGAGTGGAGTCCCATGACCCCCCGGAGCAGGGGCATTGACGGTGATGGCCAAGTTAGCCAATTATCCAGTGCAATTTATTTCCTCCTGAAGCAATTCTAATTTTCTTGCAAGTTCTGCAATCATCTCATTCTGTTCCGCTATCTCATTATCCCGGATAGCCAGTGCGCTTTCTTTGTCATTACCTGTCATTTTTGAATAATGGTCCTAGGATGAGATTTTCTGTGCTTTCGATCAGGTGAAGTAGGGATGTTCTGCCAGTTTATCAACACAGAGTAATTTCTATTATCTGCAAAGTAAAACAACTCAAAGGCAAATGTGTTAGTTTCCGTATGTGATAAGTAATGCAAAATATTTGACAGGAAATAATCACACAGAGTTATTCGAGTCATAGCCAAATTCATCCGTAGGTCATAGTGGATAAAATTGCCTTTGATCTCAACAAACGCATATAAGCACATAAAATAGTTATATCACACAAGACATTAAAATAACGCGTATCCTAATTGGGGTGACCCTTTTTGAGCCAAGGGTTCAGGCCTAACGATTTTTTGAAGAAAATATATGCTTCCTCAAAGTCAATCCATTAACCCCCAACTCATATAGACACAAAAAGGGCATAAATACCTATAAAAGATAACGAAACAAGGATATAATTTTTAGGGAAAAGGGTAAATAACATGAAAGAAGATAAGTTCCCGCGCAGGGGAGAATAGAAAAGCTAGCTACTGGAGGCTTCTTCGTCTGCTTTCACCTTCTTTGCCTTATTTACCTCATGTTCTATTTGATACCTATTGATGATAAGGTGACTCCCACATAATTGTGCCTTGCAGTCGTAAGTCATTTCTCCTATGCTGTCGAGTTGGGAGGCCATGCTATCGTCCAAATCGATTAGGCATTGCCTGGCATCATCAGCGTCTTGCCTAGCTCTTTTCAACTCTTCCCTCAAATCGTCTTCCATGTGCATCTACCGGTGCACAATTTCACTTTTCTGGAACTCATCTTGTAGCCTGTGAAGCCGAATTTGATGCTTGGGTTCTACATCCACAACCCGAGAGGGCACATTTGGTCTCGGATTCAATGCTCCGGCGAGGCTCTTTTTCAACCACTCCTTGTAAGTGTCGCTGACTCCAGGTTCTTACCCTATACGGAAAGAGAATTCTACCCACTTTTCCTTCTCCATCCATTTATCATGTAGTCTTTGAGAGAGGTCTTAATTTCATCATATTCGGTGAAGAATCTGAGTATAGAATCGATTTGAGACGTCTCCTGCTTGATCTCGAACTGCCTAAGAACTCTGCCAGGATTGTAGGGGCGGGTTCCCCTGAGACACGGGAGCACTAAAAAAGGCCATTTGCCCCCTCGAATGATGTATTTCCCTGAACGAAGATAGTTAAGAGACCATTGGACATTGCCATCTCTTAATTCTCCAAGAGTTTTAAACCAAAATTCGTGGGGTGCTTCCCTTTTGAACTTATGTAAAAATAACCACATGTCGTGCGATTCTAGCAGATTTCTCCTTGTTTTGTGATCAGGTTGTGCCGTTCTAGGATTTTTTACTAAATGCATCATCATCCACCATTGTAATATAAGGTTGCATCCTTGAAAGAAACGTTTCTCGACTTGACATCTTCCCAAAGCGCAATATATGTAGGCGACAATCATGGGAGCTAAGTTGTGGAATACTTTTTTAGAATTGTATTCCATTCCAAAGAAGAGTGCATGGGTCACTGTGACAACCCTCGGATGAATTGTGCCATTTCCCCCCTGCGGGAACACCATGGTTCCAAGTAGGCCTACCGCGAATGCAAAAGCTCTCGTTTCCTTCCATTTTGCTTCCGACTCCATTTTATGCCCAAATATATGAAAAGAGTTGAATATTTTTAACCGATGGTACAACTCAAGAAAAGTGATATTTGCTCCATCATGTTCTCCTAGCCAGGTGTCATCATCAGTTAAAAATACCTCCTTGATCTTTTGATGATCCCACACATCCGGGACTAAAATATTCTAATCCGGTATCTCCCTTATCTTAAAACACATTTCCGTACTCTCGTAACAAATCAATACCTCTTCAATGGTGGGGTCAATTCAACATCCCCAAAGCGAAATACCATGTTCTGATCATCCCAAAAAGTTGTTAGTACAAGGATCATTTCGGGCCAAGCGTCCATCTCGATCAAAGAAGGAAGATGCCCAATATGTGTTCTAACAATCTTTCTCTCTTCTGCGCTTATGTGGTCCCACCATAGTTTCAAGAAACCGTCAGGTTAGGTAACCATCTTAAACTTTTCGTGAGAATGTAGTTGAGCCATATCCTACATGAAAGCAGACAAAGATAAGCCTTCCCCCAACCCCAAAGGATACTGGATTGAATTTAGATAAGCATGTATTTCTTCAACACATAAATATAATTTGTTTGTAATTGACTCGAGGTCAATAGACGCAGGGTAGGTTTTCTCATGGGCCCAATACCCCGCTCGGATATTGGGTCGTCCTAGGCATATGCCTAAAATAGGGTTTTGGTTTCGTTCTATCCTCGGTGTCTAGAGTGGGCTTGGACACTGGTTCTCAAGCGGACAACTTGAGTTTGAAAATACGAACAGCGTCAGACGACTCACGCTCTGATAAGTTGTTCGTATTTCCAACACATTTTGGAATTGAACAATAGGGGCCAGGACATCCATGAAACCCCAAAACAGTTTAAGTAATGTAGGAATAATGTAGGAATATGCCATGAGATGCAATAATTAAACTTTACATAATCAGAACACATAAACAGTTAATCAAAAGACAAAATCAATCATTTGGTTAGAACCTAGTTAAAGATCCCCAGCAGAGTCGCCATTTCTGTTTTGCGGAGAAACTTTGACTTTTTGAGAAGAAGAGTCGCCACTTAATTTTGAAAAGGAATTAAGAAACCTTTATAGAGTTACTTAAAACGATTCAAAACAGGAAAATCGTTTTAAGTTAGAGATTCTAGATAAGAGGTTCCTATTAACGTTTTAGGAAAGTGTTAGGCACCTAAAATGTCCGCTAACTTGCGGTTATCCGGACTGTTTGAAAACATCTTTGATTAACTTTGGAAAATTGGTTTGTTGAAAAGAAATTGATTAAGGAAAAGGTTTTCGCGAAAATCAATTTTTAGCGACTTAGTTAGGGATTTAACTAGGTTCGCAAAGAGACAAGCAAAACAAGTATAAAGGAGAGAGGAAAGGGGAGTAAGTGAGGGATTTAGGCCATTGAGCCCAAACC
>NW_025856489.1:0-6767 GCF_002878395.1 Capsicum annuum | reverse complement strand
TTGAGAGCATGATTTTCGGTGAATTCCCTCTTATTATGAATTTTTTTTAGATTTCTCATAGCATATGAATTGTTTTGCAATGCATCCTTGAAAAGCACTATATGAAGTGATTGAACTCTTGTTATGATTTAAAGGTGGTTTTACATCACTAAAGAGGGAATCTAGCATGAATGTTTAATGTTTCTAATGCATGCAATGAAAGAGTGCATGGATTTGCTAAAGGCACTAGACCACCATATGTTGATGAAGTTTTTGCATGATTTTGAATTGAGTTTTGAAACACGAAATCTTCTATATCAGTTGCATGTTTTTGGTGGTCTAAATTATGCTTTAAATGAAAGATTTAGCTTAATGTATTATGGCTCAAAAATCATGACTTGCAAGTCTTGGTATGACGATACCAATTCAGACCAATGCCATATCAGACTCAGACTAATAGACATTTCAAACTATCATGATTTTAGACGTTCAAAATGTTGTATGTACAGAAAAGGTTAAAAATGCGCATACAGAAATGTTAGGTGGTTCCTTGAAGAGGGCTTGAGTTCAAGCAACTCATTGCCTAAAACCGTGGTTTGCCGACCTGGGTATATTATTATACGTTGACTTAAGTGTCGTGTGGTGTATCAGATTCAGGAACTCCAACCCTTGTGGCATACTCGGGTTGGAGGCTTCCCCACCGAGTCAATGGCGGATTCCATATCACCCGTGGAATATCAGACTTGTAGGGGATACCACTTAACTCAGAAGTAATACACAAATCAAAATTTGAAATTTATAGACAGGTTACATATTTTTAGAAAGTGCCCATGTGTTTTTCAGAAACTGTTTTATGCATGATGTTTTGATGAAAATTGGTCTCACGTATTATATATATATATATATTTATATATATGTTGAATTACTCTATTTTGGATTTCTTCGAGTGCCAGTACAATTGTGCTAACCCCCCCTCCTTCCAGGTTATGAGGCACAGTCTAGGGGTCCAGATAAACAGTAGAGATTTTAGATCACATACCGAAGTTTGCAGTGGTGAGCCTTCTATGATTCAGAAGGCCTGGTTATTTCATATTACTACTATTAGTTAGGTTTTGGTCTACTGGGGGCTTTGTCCCAGCTTTCAGACAACTTTGATTAGTTCATTGTAGTGATTTCGCAGTCTGAGTCAGACATTATTATTCAGATATATTTTGGATTTTGGTTTTCAGTATTATGATCACATTCAGATTGACTATGTTTCCGTATTAGATTTCTCTTTCTGCATTACTCTTTATTATAGGAATTATGTGCATGGTTACCAGATAGATAGATAGAGAAAGGTGTTCCGGGCCTTCATGGTTTGGGATGCTCATCACGTCTAGGGCCCCAGCTCGGTTCATGACAAACTTGGTATCAAAGCACGGTTCATGGTCCCAGGGTGTCTGCAAAATTGCGTCGGGTAGAGTCTTGGTTATGGGTTTGTAGCGCGCCACACTTATAAGAAAGAGGCTACTAAGCGTTTAGGAAATATTTCCCATCTTTGTGATTTAGTTCGTGCTTCAGAGTTTGAACTGTCCCCTAATCAATGATCTCTTGTATTTCAGAAACACAGTTATGCCCCCAGATCGTATCATCGATTAGAATGCTTAGGAAGATGAGGTCCATCCTACCTATGGGATACGAACCCGTAACAGAGCTCACACTCTAGAACCTGTCCCTACTCTGGGAGTCCCTCCAGTACTGACCAGTCCACCTCAAGATCCACGGACTGATGATAACCATCCACCGACTGCTCAGAGATATATTTCAAATGCAGAATTCAGACGGTCTATTCATATGTTGACACAGTTGGTAGCTAACTAGACTCAATGATCAGAAGATGTTGGGTCTGCATCTGTTATGTCTGAGGCTACCAGGGTCAGACATTTCATGAAAATGAACCCACCTAAGTTCACTGGCACCAAGGTGAAGGAAGATCCACAGGAGTTCGTGGATAAGATGGAAAAGATCTTTAAGGTAATGCATGTGGATGAGATTGAAGGGGTAGAATTAGCAACTTATCAGCTTAAGGATGTTGCGAATCAGTGGTATACCGGCTGGGAGAATGCAAAAGTTGAGAGTGCTGAGCCCACAGTTTGGGGATAATTTGTGAAAGTTTTCCTTGATTGATTCTTTCCTCTGGAATTGAGGGAGGCCAAAGAGGAAGAGTTTATGAATCTGAAGTGGGGCAGTATGAGTGTCCAGGAGTACACTTTGAAGTTTAATAAACTAGCCCGCTATGCACCAGAGTAGACTAGTAATATGAGAGATCGGAAGAGGAAATTTGCATCCAGCCTTTCTGATAACCTAGTGCTTGAGTGCCAAGGGGAAATGTTGAATAAGGAGTTACACTTTGCTAGCCTGACCGTTCATATGCAGTAGGTATAAGAGAAAAAGAAGAAGATCTCTGAATCTAGGGAGGTGGAAAGACAAACAAAAAGAGCCAGATCAGCCGACCAGAGTCACAGTCAGCCTCAGGGCAGTAAGTGGGGAAATAAATGGCAAAAAAAGAAGAATTAGGGTAATGCACAGTCTAATGCCAGGCCCTAGTACCCCGACCACCAGCAGACAGATGACCTCAGATTTTTCAGACTAACCATGGAACCAGATCTCAGGATACTCGGTCACAGGGTAGTGTGGCTCAGCAGCATCGTACTTTTCCAAGGTGTGAGACTTGTGGTAGAAATCATTCGGGAAGGTGTCAGTTGGGATCGACAGTGTGTTATTCATGTGGTCAGCCGGGTCACTTTCAGAGGGAATGTCCATCTGCTAGAAATAACGTTGGTGGTGCAAAGTCTCAGGTAAATTCTTCGGAACCACCCCTACCTCAGAAAGGCACCACATCAGCTTTCGGGAACAGTCGCAACTGGTTATATGCTTTGACCAACTGCCAGGAGGTGGAAGCTTCCCCAGATATTGTTACCGGTACGTTACAAATCTTTTCCCGTGATGTTTATGTGTCACTTGATCCCAAGTCTACTTTATCCTATGTGACCCCTTATGTGGCTATTGGTTTCGGGTTAGAGCCCAGTGTGATTTCTGAACCCTTTTCTGTTTCCACCTCGGTGGGGGATTCTATTATTGCTAGAATGGTGTACAGGGGTTGTGTTGTGACTTTTGGTAGCCGGGATATGTTAGCAGATCTCATAGAGTTAGATATGGTTGATTTTGATGCTATCTTAGGAATGGATTGGCTCCATTCGTGCTATGCCATATTAGATTGTAGGACTCGAAGGGTCACTTTTTCTTTCCCGAATAAACCAGTGATAGAGTGGGAAGGACATTGTTTAGCACCCAAAGGGCACTTTATATCCTATCTCAGAGCCCGCAAACTCATTTCTAAAGGTTGCTTGTACCACCTTATCCGAGTTATGGACTCCAATGCCGAGAGTCTTCTTCTTCAATTTGTTCTCGTAGTAAAAGAATACCTTTCCAAATGATCTCCCAGGAATACCACCTGATAAGGAGATTGAGTTTGGTATTGATGTATTGCCAGACACTCGTCCTATTTCTATTCCGCCATATAGAATGGCTCCTGCAGAACTAAAAGAGTTGAAAGAATAGTTAGCAGATCTCCTAGATAAGGGTTTTATACGCCCCAGTGTGTCTCCTTGGGGCGCTCCTGTACTTTTGTTTCCAAAGAAAGATGGTTCCCTTCGTATGTGCATAGACTACCGTCAGCTGAATAAGGTCATGATTAAAAATAAATATCCTCTTCCTAGGATTGACGACCTTTTTGACCATCTTTAGGGTGCCAAGTGTTTTTCAAAAATAGAATTTCGTTCGGGTTATCATCAGTTGAAAGTTAGGGAGTCAGACATACCCAAGATAGCCTTCCGAACCCGATATGGTCAGTACGAATTCCTAGTCATGTCCTTCGGCCTAGACCCATGACTCCAACCGATATTCAGAGCTTCTTGGGTTTGGTGGTTGAAAGTTGTAAGTCGTTACGCATTTTTATGAATTATATAACAGTGGTGTTCTTGTCAGTTTGTAAGTCTGTAATGCCCCGATTCCCTAGAATCAAAATGCCACACGGTGCTTATGATCTCGAAGGACCACAAGCTAACCCTTTTTCTGATATTTGTACCTGTTCACTGCATAATATAATAAAATACATCATGGTTCACTTCTCAAGGTTCTTTCCTTTAAGATCTTGATATATGAAATTCGACCCATAATTAGACATTTCACACTTAGCGTAGCCTAATGGCCTTATCATTTTCCTTAAGCACCATAGTAAAAATGTAGCATACAAGTATGGTATGAACTCATCACTTCGATCACAAGGGGTCATACGATCCATTCTTCTTCAACTAGGCATTTCTACAATTACCTTGCATGCACCATTTAGGGCATAGGAGTATGAACAATTAAATGTGCTACAACACCATCATTCATCTTAATTCCACCAACTAAATCCCTCGTCCGCACTTACAATCATATCATAAGCCTTCCACACAACATCCCCAATTTTAGACAATAACATGGAGTTCATGTTGAACGTATACATAGAAAGTAGTCTAGTCATTTAGAACTTATTATATCCTAAGAACGTAAATTTATAGCCTCTTAGACAATTCCACAAACACCTTACATGCACTTTTAGGCATTGGTGAATTCATCAAGTTCTCATGTTTTCCGCCACCCCATATATCTCATCCAACACACATAATCATCACATGCATGTATCAACCAACATACACCATCACCACACACATATATATATATATCAACCAACATGCATAATCATCATATATATATATATATATCAAGTAACATACATAATCCTCATATATATCTCAACCATCAAATATCAATCAACATATATATATATATATACACATCATCAAAGTCTAGAATATATATATATATATACATACATACATAACTTGAACTTTCAAAATGGGATTCGTGGACTCTATGGACGAAAGGAGTCCATATATAAACACTTGCATACCTTAGACTCTGTAGCCGAAAGAGATTGACGGAAGGAATTCTTGAATCAAAGCCTCCCATTAATTTCCCCCAATTCAAAACCCTAACCCTAACTTGATATATATAGATATATACATATAAGAGAAATGAGAGGAAAATACTATAAGTTCTCAGATGAATGGGGTATTTATAGAGGTTTAAAAGAGTGGTGTTAATTCGTATCGAAATTCGATTTGATTTGGTCAATTTATTAAATTTTAGCATAATTTGGAATTAATTTGGCCTTAATTGTGATACAATTGACCAATTGGTATTCAGTTTGGCTAAAATTTAAATTTAATTACCTAAATTATATCCGAATCCCTAATCTACCCGAAATAATCTGACATCATATTAGTTTTAGCCCACACAAATCCCTCCTTTTTATCTTTTCCTCGCAGCCCAAAAAGAAAACCAACACCAATTGGCCCAATTTCAAGACCAACCCATGGTGCACTCTTTTGTTACCAGCCCCCAAATTGGCCCAATACGCTCAAGAACCCGGCCCAAACCCCCTTATCTTCTCAACAACACCCACTTTCAAACCCTTAGCCACAAACGATCTCAACCAAACGACGCATTCCCAACAACGGTGAAACCCGATCCCTTCAGCTCCACCCGATTATCCTTCAGTCCTTCTCTTCATAATACGCTCAAACAACGGTGAGAAACATCAAATATCATAGAACAACAACAACAATCGCAAAATCGACCCCAAATCCATCAACCCAAGTTTGACCCGTTTTCAACCTGAAAAAAAACCAAATACATCCTTTCACCATCAGTTCATACAGATTGTGTGACCCCATGTGAATGCAAATGTCGAGGAATTTTGAACCTTCTAGAACAGTGTTGAGGTGTCCTCCATCATTCAATTCCGTGAATTTCGGGATAGGGGTATGAATCTGGTACATATTTGGGTGTTTTTTAGTGGTTGGAAGGGGGATTCATTTTTTCCAATGGTGATTGGTCCACCTATTTGGGAATCATCCAAGAATTTGGTACAAAGGGGTACAATCTGTTAAGGGTAGCCTGATCCGAGTGAAATTTTGAATTACTCCCCTTTCGAAACACCTAGATTCCCTCCGAATTTGGAGCCCTATATAAAGACCGATCAGGTCACTGTTAGGGGGAGATTTTTTTGGTCTTGGCTCTAGGGTTCTAAGAGGGGAAGAATTGGAGGGTCTAGAAATTGTGTTTAGAAAAAGCTTTGGGAACTCGAATTCTGTTTCAGAATTTAGGTCGAAAATCGTAGTTGAAAATTTGGGGGGTCTCTTTATTTTCTTCAAAGAGGATTTTGAGGGATTTTCGATCTCACTTCTTTCGTCTTGGTGTTCGAAATATTGAGGGCTGGTCTCTGGTGGTTGATACGCTGCTGATAGCTTGTTTGTTCCCGTTTTGCTGCTCCCCGAACAGGTAACGTTCTTTCCATTCAATTCTTAAATGTTTCAGCTTTATCTCGCTATTATATGGTGACAATTGACGTTTTGGTATGCTGAGATGTTCACTGTTTTCTTTACAATTTTCTAAACACATTCATTTCTTGTTGGTTGTAAGTTGCTATAGCTAAAAGAAAATGCATTACCTTTGCATGTTAGTGTAGGTACTGTTAGAGTATGAGGCATTAAACTATTTTTCCGTCATCTTACCTGTGTCATGATTGGTTTGATGATGGACGTTAAGTTTGTTCTTTGATGAACATTGTGTAAATTTGCCCGGAATTTTCTCTATTCAAAGTTATTTGACCCTCTCTGGAGATGTTATTATTCATA
>NW_025856488.1:0-3145 GCF_002878395.1 Capsicum annuum | reverse complement strand
GACCACATGCAGAGGTATTTCTGCATTTTTTTTCTAATACATTAGGTGGATGAACATTTTTCGAATCCTTCAATTGAACATTAGGACTTGATAAATCATCAAAATCATCATCATTAACAACGAAGTTAGGATCAAATCTGATCCCTTTACCAGCTAATTTCGAAGCAACATTAAACTTTTGTTTTAATTTCATCACCACAGATTTCAGATTAACTGATTACAATGCAAAAAAATACTATTTCAAATGTAAAATTATAGAAGAATTGAAAAACCCTATTCGAAAATAATACTCAAAAAAGAAAACTGTACTTAACTGTTTGCGTGTTTTTTTCCTTTAGCTAATACAAATAATATAATTGTGCCTATGAATAGTTAATAAAGGTATTAAAAAGGTCTGAAGTGTTATTTCTGCTCAATACTTGAAACTTGGTTCATTTTTTTAAAAAGTGTTACACGATGTCTTTTTTCCTATTAATAATTTAATGGATCTAATGCATGATAATGTGGTTAAAGTCACAACTGTCCCTTAAAAATTTTTTCTTTTGCTTTTCCACTATATTATGAAGTGTATTTTTATAAAAAAAAATATTTTTTTATTAAAAATCATGCAATTTAATATATCAAATCAAACACTGCATAAGAAAAATACAAGTATAATTAATACAAATATTAATACATCATATTTTGTATTATTCTTATACACTCAACCAAACAACCCCTAAGGATCTTTGTCAAATTAAATTCCAGGTGTTTTGCCGGTCTACATTATTGAGATCTTGGCAATCAATTAAAAGTCTAACTATTACTATTACGATACAAGAAAAAATATTATTTAATTTGTTGATTTAATTATTCAAACTACTCTCATTATTAAGTTTCTTTTTTTCTTTTGGCCAGAGAAGATGTCCTTTGTCGACAAGGTTGTTAGGACCGCATGTAACTTTATCATCACTCCGCATTAGTATGATATTGTCCGTTTTGGGCTAAACCTTCATAGATTTGTTTTGCGGCACCTCCCAAAAGGCCTCATATTAATGGAGTTAGGTGAGACTTTAAATATTGGACATTCTTCCTCTATTTCTCCAATGTAGGATTGTTTTGTTTCCCAACAATCCTCCCCTCAAACCAAGACCACATCACTTGGGACCTCCCCTTCAGCGATAATCTATTTGATCTCGCTAATCATCTTGTACGGCCATTACCAACCAGTGGGACATATTGCTTGACCACCACTTGTCAAGAAGACTTTCGACACAAGGTATCAACCATAGATCTCTAACTACTAGATCACTTCACGTGATCTGCCAAACATCTTGTATCGCTGTTATCACCCAACGGGACACGCCGCCTGGCCACCACTCGCCAGAAAGACTTTCGACACAAGGCACCACCTGCACATTTCCAGTCTTGTTGTCACACCGAAACTTCTCACAAAACACAGTCCACTACTCCGACACACCCGAACCTGGGCTCGAATACGACTTGTTAGGACCGCATGTAACTTCACCCACAATCCGCACTAGTATGATATTGTCCGTTTTGGGCCAAGCCCTCACGAATTTATTTTTGGGCACTTTCCAAAAGGCCTCATCCAAATGGAGTTGGGTGAGACTTTAAATATTGAACATTCTTCCTCTATTTCTCCGATGTGGGATTGCTTTACTTCCCAACTAAGATTTCATTATCAACTAACCTAAGTATATCCATTCTAGCTTTGTTAGTTTACTGCTTTATTATTTTCATTTTCTTTGAAGGCGTAATTCGAGAAATACGAGATATCTAAATCATACAAATAAAGAGATCTATTTATTGATAAGATTTTTCTCAGTCGAAAACTTGTCTGATGTCATTACATGTTGTACTTATGTAGTTTCTAGAATAATTAAGAGAAAAGAGATGTGTAGTTATATATGTCCAGATATAAGTTATCTTAATCTGAAGGAAAAAGAACTATGAAGATTTATCTGACTTTGGTGCCACTTGTAACTAATTAATTTTATGTAGGAAAAGCAAGTTGAACATATTATAATATCTTTGAATTCTAACTCCTAACCCACATATAAAGGCTGATGTGAACATGCCTTTGAGGCATCACAATCAATTCATACTTTTATAGACAGAAAATTTGGATCAAGTGCTACTTAATTATTTTTTTTTAAAAAAAGGAATTTGACAATTATGAGTCCCCTGTATACCATTGAAAAAGAAAGAAAAAGGAAAAGACAGGAAAAGACGAAAAGATTAATGACAAAACAACTATCTTTTGAGCACCCAAAAATCGACCATAGAGTTAAAAGGCATGCAAATGACTAAAGGAGTATGTACATTTTTTTATTTGATTTGATTAATAAATTCCATAAAAGTGAATCATACATGGACATATTTTTCAATGTAAAACCATAAACACATTCACATGAAACCATAAACACTTTTTAAAAATAGGAATTTATTTAAGATGGACCAACTTTGGATTATTGAGTCTAATTTAATTATTCTTTCAATTATAATTGTTTAAGAGATATGACCTAGCTAGATAGTGTTTTAACAAGTAACATTTGGATAGATAGTGCTTGGAGGAAGAGGAAGGTCATGGAGAACCCGTTGACTGGGTGGGGACTTCAAGATCAAATAAATTCTTTTTTTCCAATTTTTAAAAAAAGTAATATTTTTACCGCGACTTTATTTGGTCTTCAAACAATACTAGGCTCTTATAGATCGATCATAATGATTAATAAAACGAAAGTAATGACGAAGGTGCATGTAAATCTATCCATGAGTTATAACATCTAGAAGAACAAGGTAAAGCACACCAATCACATCGATGACATCAACCAACAACAAACCTAAGATCATTAAGGACAAAGGTTAAAAAAGAATAGGAAATTAAATAACTTAATATGTAATTAATAAAAAAGGAAACAACTAAGAAATTTTCAGTTAATAACTAGAATGGTGGGGTGATAACTGATAAGCAAGATGAGGTAAGCCATTTCATATTAATTTAATTTTGTTCTTACGCTTTTCATGACATGATTAATTATATTGCTGGGATCCACAAGCCAATTATATTGATCTTGGTGTCCAATTAGTTGAATAGTAACAGTGCCATATTATTCGTTAGAAAAGCCAAATACTAATGATAACT
>NW_025856487.1:0-2741 GCF_002878395.1 Capsicum annuum | reverse complement strand
TATATATATATATATGATGTAGTGATTGATCGATAAATAATGTAGTCAAAAACTAGTAGAATCTATCCAAACATATTATTGAATACCGTGATCTCAAAGGATAGAAGTAATAATATACTATACATTGAAGTTATATTAATGCAAGCTAATCAAATTAATCGATAACTCATCAGAGTATGTATATGAAATATGTCGCATTATATTATTGAATAATATACTCATGAACGTAAATGATGTTTATAGTATGTATTTAGAATTTGATAAAGTCGATAGTGTGTATATGTGTGTGTATGTATAGGTATATATATATTGTATATACATATTATAAAGTGACGGTATATTAATGATATAAGATAAACTAACCAATAATTCATCTTAGTATATGTGAAATATGTTGTATATTACTATGGGATAGTAAAATCGTGTATGTGATGTATATAATACGCATTTGAAAGTTGATAGTCAATTGAATATATTTACATATACATATATCTCGTGTAGTTACGTATGTAGTAATCGAAAGCTAGATAACTGAATCTATATATCAAAATATTTTGAATAGTATGTTGATATCATACTGTTGAGGAAATAGATATACTATTTTCTGTCAATGTAGATACGTGTATATTGTTGAAGTTTAATAACATAAGACAATTAATCGATAATTTATCTGATTAACACGTTGTATGATAAGGTATATATATAATATCTTATTTAAAAGCTTGTTAACCATAAATTTATCATAATTTATAAATTCATTAATATCATTATATATATACTACTCATGTTAATGTGATGATAAAATAACTTGTGATGAAATATACTACTTTTAAAAAAAATTAACCATATCTGATCATTTTTTAATAGTAAATTTTTTAAAACTAAATCGAACAGTTATATTTTATTTTGTCAATAATTTTGTAAAAATCAACCACATGTGGTCAGTTTTCAAAAAGATTGCCAGAAATCCGACCACATGTGGTCAGTTTTTAAAAATATTTTCAGAAAACCGACCATATATGGTCGGTATTTCTGGTAATATTTTTAAAAACCAATCACATGTGGTCGGTTTCTATAATAATTAAAAAAATTATTAAATTTAACTCAACCCGACCCGACCAAAACAGCAACACATCAAAACACACACACACAACCCTAAATCGCGAACAAAACACACACACACACGGCAACAGCTTCGACTCCTGCGACGGCAACGGCGATGGGAACACACACATAGCGATGGTGACGTTTGTTCTACAAGTAAATTTCTTTTCCCTTTTTAATTTTTTCTTTTTCCTTTCAAAATCTTCAACTTTTCTTATTATTGCAATATTTTCTCACATTTCTTAACTTATTATTGCAACTTCGAAGTACAAAAAGAACATAATTTTGCCAAATTTTGTGTTAGTTTATATAATTTTTATGGCTCTTTATGTGTTTTTATGAATTGGGTGTGGGTAAAAATTGGATCTTGATGAAACCTTTTGCTTCTATTTCTTTTTGTGTGTATTTGTGTGTAGTTTGAATTGGGTGTGTGTAAAAATTAGATCTTGATTTAGGAAATTTTACAAAAAGGAGAAAAAAAGATATATTTTTCCACTAAAATATTAGTTGCAGTTGATTTGAACATTAACATTTACAAATAATTGGTTGATTCAAGTAGCAGGTTGAAAATTAGCAAGGCTATAAAGCAACAAGACATGTAACAAACAACAAAATCTTGGGTCTACGCGCTAAAGTACTATTATTGTTGCTTGAATCTCAATAAAATTGAATATAGTTGTTAAACTAAGCAGTAGCCCATAACCTTATTAGCCAATTTTGTCTATCAACTGAAAAAAAAGCTTTGATCTTCTAAGATTATGTTAGCATTTAAATAATTTTACCACTTGAATGGATTGAAGGAGTATCCCTTGTTGAAAGAGAAATAACAAATCTTTTTGTTTTTTGACATAATTCGTATTCGGAAAAGGATTGCTTTGCTATTTTTCGGTGGCCGTTTATCTCTTTCTCTGTAATTTAGGCAAAAAAATGTAAGTTGATCTCTCTATTTTTTCTTATAGTAAAGTCTTTAAATGTAGTTTAGTTTAAGATTGTTTGTTGTAGAAGGCTTTGAAAGTCATAGGAATTTTGTGATAATTATATGGTATGAGAGGGACATGCGACGCCTCTACTTATTTGCTTTAGTACACTTGTTTAATTGTTGGACTTATACTATAAATGAATATGTAACTTCAAAGTGATTAAGTGTAGTTACTTGAAGGTGAACTTTTATTTTGAATTTTGTGTGGTGACTTAGTGACTTGAAATTGATTAAGTGTACGTACTTGAAAGGTGAATTTTTGTTTTGAATGTAGTTTAGTTTGGTGACTTGGGAGGTGACTTAGTGACTTGAAATTGATAAAGTGTAGGTACTTAAAATGTGAATTTCTGTTTTAAATGTAGTATAGTTTGGTAACTTGGTGGGTGACTTAGTGACTTGAAATTGATTAAGTGTAGGTACTTGAAAGGTAAATTTTTGTTTTGAATGTAGTTTAATTTGGTGACTTGTGAGGTGACTTAGTCACTTGAAATTGATTAAGTGTAGATACTTGAGATGTGAATTTTTGTTTTGAATGTAGTTTAGTTTGGTAACTTGTGAGGTGACTTAGTCACTTGAAATTGATGAAATGTAGGTACTTGAAAGATAAATTTTTGTTTTAAATGTGGTTTAGTTTGGTGACTTGGTAGGTGACTTAGTC
>NW_025856486.1:0-1578 GCF_002878395.1 Capsicum annuum | reverse complement strand
TATTGTGGCCAAATTTGGGCCAAAATTTTGTGGCCAAAAAGACTTTTTCTTTTATTTAAGGAAAATATTAGTACTCTCTCTGTCCCAAATTACCCGTCCTAAATTTTTTAATTTGATATCCCATTTTATTTATCTTTTTTCATTAATCAAGACAAGATAATTTTTTTTTCATGTTTTACCCTTTAAATTAATTACTTTTTCTTTTAATTAAATTGTAAACATCATTTAATAGGGGTACTATAGTAAACTATACATATTATTAATTATTTTTCTTAATCAATGTATCATCTCAATTTAGGATAGCTAATTTGGGATGGAGGAAGTATGATTTTTGTACATTTATGATCATTTTTGGACAAAAAAAATTATGACCATTTAGCATCTCCCATAATACTAATAGAATGCACTTATCACAATGCAGATTAAATATTTAAACGAAAAAATTTTAAGTTGGTGGACATTTTCAAAAGCCAAGATGAAAAAAGAAAGAAAGATATATACTCCCTCATCTCATTTTACCCGTTCTAAATTGGCTAAATTGATGTCCCATTTTACTTATCAAGATAAGACAAATTTTTCTTTCCATGTTTTATCCTTTGCATTAATTATCTTTTCTTTAAATTAAAATGTAAACATCATTTAATAGGGGTACTTTGATAAACTAGCCATGTTATTTTTTATTTTTCTTAATTGTTGTGTCATCCCAATTTGAAACAAGTAAAATGGGACGGAGAGAGTAGTAGCTAGCTTTAATACGTGGAACATTTTAGGAAATAAAGATACTTTGGGTTGACATTAATCAAGATTGACATATTCATTAAATTAATCAAGATTGAAATATTCATTAACTACTGAAACAATCCGCGTTTCGTGCGGTTATAAATAACATTGATAGAAAATTAAATTATTATAAATTTAGTAAAGTTAATAGTAGAAAATTTTCATGAATATACTTATAATTATCAATTATTACATAAATTGTTAAATTACAAATATAAATAATTACATGTGTTTATGTATGCGTGACTTCTATCCGTAATTATTTATCTCAAAAAAGCATGTGTAAATTTCTTGCATAAATATTTTAAATAATTAGTAGCGCAAGATGTAATATTTGTCTATTCAATTACTTTTCTATTATTTAATTTTATTTTTTTCTTATATTTTTTTTCTTACAGTTGTTTCTTTTTTCTTCTAAACTTTTTTACTCCTTAGTGTCTATCTCAAAAATTGTACCTCAAATAAGCTTGCTTTTTTCTTCTCAAATGTTAATTATTTTAAATTATCAATATTAACTATGATCAATATCACGTGTTATGATTTTAAATTCTTTTTTAAAAAGAAGAGAAAGGTAAAGACCTTACGTTTTTAAGTCTCATTCGATGATTCAAAAGAACGTTTACAATATCAGTAAGCAGTGCTATAAGCGTAATAGTGAATTCTTTTTTGCAAAATCTCTTCTAATTAATGACAATAGGCTATTTTTGGTAAAATCATAGAATTAATTATCTACCACGCAGTTTTGAAATGAATATACCTGCAAAAATATGTAAAAGACAAGAACAAAAATTATATAAT
>NW_025856485.1:0-2068 GCF_002878395.1 Capsicum annuum | reverse complement strand
AATTGAACCAATACCCATGGTATGCATTGCATTATATTCATTATAATAGTTGTCTTAGCGGTTGTAAACATTAGGATGCCACCTAGATATTGCTACTTACTCCTAAAAAAGAGTAGTAACTAGGAAAAGATAATGACAATAGTAATTTGAAGTTAATTGTTGATCCATTATGCACAATAGAATATTGTAAATGACCGTTAGCTTTCATCTAATAACTAGAGACTCAAAAGGTAATAGTTAACTGGGATCAAGATAAGGGTTAGTAATATGACATCCCGAGACTCAAAAGATAAAGGGTTAAATCTTTCTACTCGTCCAAAAGATTGTAGGAGGTACATAACTTATTGATTCTGCATGCAAGGTATTGGGTTGGTTCAACATAGCACGATAAACCTACATAGTTGAGAAGCTAGGGGTAGTGCAATCCTAGTGTTCACCTATAACCGATCTCAACTAAAGTTAATATTGTTATTTGCTTAAGATTACTACAAGCAAATCCCCCATTTACTTTCTAGTACTGCCTATAGACTACAACTGCTGATAATTGCAATTCCACATGTTCCCTAGAGATTCAACCCTAACATTAGTTGGGTTACTATATCTTGACAGCGACCGTACCATCATCAAGAAGATATTTCGTGGACGTTATCAGTTACTCTCAGATAGATGGAATACCTGGAACAATGGGTCTTCTTCAAAATCAATCTAATGCAATCACCTACTCTCGGTACACAAACCCAACCTCTAATCCTCAAAACACCATCTAAATTAAGTAAGGCTTCCTTAGACTCAACACTTAACACCTTATTCCAAATCAATCTCAAACAAAATCATCAAACTAATGAGCTCAAATCCGCTCCATCAAAGAAGACCTAGCCTTCACGAATTCCAAAACACACCAGGTTTTAAAATATCAATCCTAACCATTTGTTTATCCATAGAGTGAACCTCCAAAGCCAAAGGACTTTTGAGTTAAAAGATGATCCAAGCTACATATGCTAGCCAATTTCTAGCTCAAGGTATTTGCAACTACGTTAGCCTTGGTCGTATGATATAATATAGTCAAGTCATAATTCTTAAGCAACTCAAACCAACGATACTGCCTCATATTAAGATCTCACAGGGTGAATAAATACTAAAGGCTATGATGATTTGATAAAAACTCACAGCGAACTCCATACAAGTAGTGCCTCCACAACTTTAAAGCATAAACAAATGTGCACAACTCTAAACCATGGTTAAGGTAATTATTCTCATGGGGCTTCAATTGACGAGAAACATACATGACTACCTTACCTTCCTGCATTAACACTGGACTTAACCCAACACCTGAAGCATCACAAAAGACGGTAAAACCCACATCCTTTTTTGGCAAAGCCAAGATAGGAGCTAATGTCAACAAATCTTTGAGCTTTTGAAAGCCCGCCTCACAAGTATCGGACCACTGAAAAGAAACCTTCTTATGATTCAAGTTGGTCAACGGAGCTGTAATAGATGAGAAACCCTCAACAAAACATCGGTAGTAACCTACTAAACCAATAAAACTCTGAATCTCAGTGGGTAAAGTAGGCTTAGACCAACCATGAACCGCTGAAGCCTTGGACGAATCAACCATAATGCCTTTCTTAGTTACTACATAACCCAAGAAAGAGATAGACTCCAACCAAAACTCGTACTTGGAGTACTTATCATAGAACTTATCATACCTTAATGTCCAAAGCACAATCTGCAAATTCTCCTCACGATCGACCTCACTCTTGGAATAAAACTGTCACACCCCTTTTTCTACTCGAAGGGTTTGAGTCGAAGGGTTTTTCCAATTAAAGTGACGGTTTTGAATAGGTATTAATTTATTTACAAAGTCGCCACTTGGAATTGAGTTATGGTATTCCAAGTCACCTTTCTTTGAATCCCTAATCAAAAGGAAATGACTCTTTATTATGGTTTACGGAAACAGAAGATCGGGTAAGGAATTCTGTTAACCGAGGGGAAGGTGTGAAGCACCCCTCGAGTCCTGTGGTTCTAGCACGGTCGCTTTCATTGACTTATCTTGACTTAAACTATTTTG
>NW_025856484.1:0-6849 GCF_002878395.1 Capsicum annuum | reverse complement strand
CAAGTGGTGGGGCACATTCGACTACTCTGAAAAGCACGAAGTGAGGAAAGTGTTAGGCAATCTTGTAGCACTCATAGATCTCACGCCCCGTTCGGACCTAATAGAAGTTGCGTTGACTTTTTGGGATCCAAACAATTTGGTGTTTAGGTTTCGAAGTTGTGAATTGACTCTTACCCTGGCAGAAATATCTCATTTGTTTCAATTGACTTATATGGGTCAGCAGATGATTTTAGCTCGCAATCATACTCGTAAGAGATTTCTTTGACTCTGTGGATTGAAAGATGACAAACATCTGGGATGTCTCAAACAATCTTAGATTTTCTTTGATTATTTGTTAGCTAGATTTGGGTCCTTAGAGGGTTTCGACTACTTTTGGGATGAATTTTGTACCACCAAAAAAATCTGGGAACAACGTCATCTTGAGGTTTTCTGTCTGGCTTTGTTGGGCATCTTAGTGTTCTCGTTAGATAAGAGATGTATCAATACTCGTCTACAATCAGTGGTGATAGGTTTATTCAAGAAAAAAGATGAGGTCACCATTGTACCAATGATCTTAACAGAAATATATAAGGCTTTAACTGAAGTAAAAGGAGGGGTACGAGTTTTTTAGGGGAGTAATCTGATATTGCAGTTGTGGATGATGGAGTATTTGCATACGCCTTCTTTGATTAAAGCAGATGTGGTCAACCGTTGTCTGAATGATCGAGTGCAAGCCATGCAAGAGAGAATGTGTTTTGATAAAAATTTTTTTCCTATGGGAGTCAATGACTGGGTCGAATTTCTCGAATCAAGAACTCCAAAAAACATTCTTTGGTCTTATATGTGGTTTCGTCCTAAGAAAATCTTGATGGTATCTCAAATGCAACTCTTTCTGGTTTTGATAGGACTTAACTGCACTAGGCCTTACAGTCCGAGAAGGGTGATGTGTCAGTTGGGTAGGGTGCAAGACGTCCCACCAATAATGGACCTTCTAAAGAAAGTAGAGTACTTTAAAGTCCAAGCCAATTGGGAGTGGACATTCATCTATCGAAAATCCTGTCATGGAATAAGAAGCCGAAGAATTTTTGAAAAAGATGAAATTGCCAGAGTATTCAATAATAGATAAGTTGAAGAAGACCCCTGCTCATATTTCCCTCTTATCATTGTTGTTGCATTCCAAGGAACATCGTGATATTATATTAAAGGTATTAAATGAAGCATATGTTCCTGGGGAGGTTACAGTAAATCAGCTTGAGAAAATGGTCGGAAAAATCTTTGAGGTCAATCGGATCAGCTTCTCTGATGAAGAATTGCCAATTGAAGGTGTGGGGCATAATCGGGGGATTTATATTACTGTGAAGTGTGAAGATTTATACGTCACTCATGTCATGATTGACGGAGGTTGTAGCACAAATATTTGCCCTATTTCCACCTTGCAAAAGTTGAACATTGGTGCTGAGAGAATCAGACCCAACAATGTATGTGTCAGGGCTTTCGATGGAGCAAAGTCCAACTCCATTGGTGAAATAGAACTAATATTGATTATAGGGCTTGTTGAATTCGCCCTAGAGTTTCAAGTATTGAATATTGACTCCTCTTACAATCTGTTATTGGGAAGACCATAGATCCACAAGGCCAAGGCGGTTGCATCTACATTGCACCAGATGATCAAGTTTGAGCATGACAGGCAAGAAGTGGTTATTCATGGTGAAGGGGATTTGTCCACCTACAAAGATTCTCCCTTGTCTCTAATTGAAGTAAACAATGAAGAGAAGACATTTGTCTATCAAACTTTTGATACAGTGCCAGTAGATCGTATCCATGAAAGACAGCTTGTTTCAGGACCACAATTGTCTTCCGTTTCTATCATGATAGTGAGTGAGCTTTTGAAATGTGGATTTGTTCCAGGGAAGGGTTTGGAAGTGTCTCTGCATGGTATCGTTCGTCCTATATGTCCGAGAGAGAACATGGGCACTTTTGGTCTGGGATTTGAACCTATTGCTGAAGATTTGAAGAAGGCCAAGGGAAGGAAAAAAGAAACATGGTCACTCCCTCGCCCAATGCCGCTACTCAGTGAATCATTTGTCAAGAATGATGTCACGAAACCTGAAGAATTTGAAGCTAAATTGGTTGATGACTTCCAGAACCTGTTGATTGATGTTGACATGGTTAAAGTAGGAGAGGGTACCAGTAAGGCAGACATGCAGTTCATGGGTCCTGAGGTCTAGCTCAAAACAATTGAGAAGTCACTCCTCTCCCCGTCAGTAGGGAGTTTTGGTAGTTTATTTTGTATTTCTTTCTATTTATCCGAATTATTCCAGGGTTGTAATTCGGAATTTAGCTTGTTTATATTTTGTTGTCATTTGTGTTTAAACCCTCCTATCTTTCCCATTTAATGAAATGCAATGTCCCCTTATTTTGTGTCTAATATTCTAATATATTTTGTTATTGTCTTTTTCTTTATACAGTTCTCTTTATGCTGATTCTAATGACATGCATGCGAAATTTTTAGCCTGGTCTTAAAATCCAAACTAATCAAGATATAATGAAGCAAGAGGGGGAATATAATGAAGAAGAGGCACTAGAGGAAATAAGCAAAGAGTTGAAACAGTTTGAAGATAAGCCAAATCCTAATTTGAATGAAACTGAGCCAATTAATCTAGGGAATCAAGAAGATGTTAGGGAAACTAAAATCAGTGTACATGTTTTGCCATAACTAAAAGATGGAATGATTGAAGCATTAATTGACTATAAGGATGTTTTTACATGGTCTTATAATGATATGCCTGGCCTAAGCACCGAATTAGTGGCCCATAAATTGCTAACTGATCCTGCATTCCCCCTGTGAAACAGAAGTTGAGGAAGTTTAAAACTGATGTACGTATCAAAATCAAAGAAGAAATCATGAAACAACTTGAACCCAAAGTCATTCGAGTGGCTCGTTATCCTACGTGGTTATCCAATGTTGTTCCTATCCCAAAGAAAAATGGCAAAATTCAAGTATGTGTTGATTACCGTGATTTGAACAGAGGAAGTCCGAAGGATGATTTTTTGTTGCCCAACATCCATAATTTGCTGGACAATTGTGCTAAACATGAGGTTGCCTCTTTTGTGGATTGCTGTACCGAATACCACCAGATCATTATGGATGATGAAGACACGAAAAAGACGTCTTTTATCATACCATGGGGAACTTATTGCTATCGAGTGATGCCGTTTGGTTTGAAGAATGCTGGAGCAACATACATGAGAGCCATGACCACTATGGTTCATGATATGATGCATAAGGAGATTGAGGTTTATGTAGATGATGTGATTATTAAATCAAAGAGTCAGGCTGACCATGTTAAAGATTTAAGAAAGTTCTTTGGGAGGCTTTGCAGGTATAATCTCAAGCTCAATTTGGCAAAATGTGTATTTGGAGTTCTGTCTAGAAAGCTGTTGGGGTTTGTAATCAGCCGTCGGGGAATTGAATTGGATCCCTTGAAAATTAAAGTCATCCAGGATTTGCCTCCACCCAAGAATAAGATGGAGGTAATGAGTTTGCTGGGTAGATTGAACTACATCAGTCGGTTCATTGCTCAACTCATAACCACTTGCGAGCCCCTTTTCAAGTTGCTGAAGAAGAGTGCTGCGGTTGAGTGGACTGAAGAATGCCAGGAAGCGTTTGATAAAATCAAAAGATATCTGTCAAATCCGTCTGTGCTGGTACCATCGGAGCCTGGTAGGCCTTTGATCTTATATTTATCAGTCATAGACAATTCCTTCGATTGTGTCTTGGGTCAGCATGATATCACGGGCAAAAGGGATCAAGTTATTTATTACCTTAGCAAGAAGTTCACAACATATGAAGCCAAGTACACACTTTTTGAAAGGACGTGTTGTGCCCTGACTTGGGTAGCACAGAAGTTGAATCATTATTTTTCATCCTATACTACTTATCTCATCTCCCGTATGGATCCGCTGAAGTATATATTTCAGAAGCCTATGCCAACGGGTCGATTGGCAAAATGGCAAATAGTTCTTACCGAGTTCAACATTGTATATGTGACTCGAACCGCCATAAAAGACCAAGCCTTAGCAGATCCTGCTGCTGAGAATCCAATTGATGAAGAGTATGAGCCATTAAAGACATATGTTCCTGATGAAGAGGTATTGTGTATCGATGAAGTCATTATAGATGTTGATCCAGGTTGGAAGCTGTTCTTTGATGGAGCTGTCAACATGAAACGAGTCAGAGTAGGTGCAGTTCTTATCTCTGAGGCGGGGCAATATTTTCTGGTGATAGTGCAACTTTGATTTTATTGTACCAATAACATGGCAGAATATGAAGCTTGCATTCTGGGTTTGAGGATAGCTGTTGATATGGGAGTCCAGGAACTATTAGTGTTGAGGGATTCAGATTTTCTCTTCTATCAGATTCAAGGTGATTGGGAGACGTAAGATTTAAAGCTAATACCATATCGACAATGCTTGAAAGATCTATGTCAACGGTTTGTGTCTGTAAAGTTTAGGCATATTCCAAGAATTCGCAATGAGATTGCTGATGCGTTGACCACTTTGTCTTCGATGCTCCAACATCCTGATAAAGCCTACATTGATCCAGTGTATATACAGAGTCGTGATCAGCATACTTACTGTAATACGGTTGAAGAAGAGATCGATGGAGAACCTTGGTTCTTTGATATCAAGCGATACATTCAGTTAGGAGAATACCTAACACATGACACCAATGATCAAAAGAGGACTATTAGGCATTTGGCTAGTGGATTTTTCTTAAGTGGGGGAATCTTATATAAGAGAACCCCGGATCTAGGACTTTTAAGGTGTGCTGATGCAAAAGAAGCTTCGGCAATCATGGTTGAAATACACTCTGGAGTATGCGGGCCGCATATGAACGGTTATGTCTTGTCAAAGAAGATACTTCGAGCAGGTTATTATTGGCTTACTATAGAACGAGATTCTATTCATTTTGTTCATAAATGTCATCAATGTCAGGTACACGGTGATCTGATACATTCTCCTCTCGCTGAATTGCACGCAATGTCTGCTCCATAGCCTTTCCTAGCTTGGGGAATGGACGTGATTGGACCGATTGAGCCAAAAGCGTCGAATGGGCATAGGTTCATTTTGGTGGCCATCGATTACTTCACAAAGTGGATAGAAGCAGTAACTTTCAAGTCAGTGACAAAGAAGGTGGTAGTAGATTTTGTTCATGCCAACCTCATTTGTAGGTTTAGAATTCCTAAGATGATCATTACAGACAATGCTGCCAATCTCAATAATTATTTGATGCAAGAAGTGTGTCAATAGTTTAAGATCGCACATCGAAATTCCACTCTATATCATCCGAAGGCAAATGGCGCCGTGGAAGCCGCCAATAAGAATATCAAAAAGATACTGTGGAAAATGGTACAAGGGTCTAGACAATGGCATAAGAAGTTGTCGCTTGCATTTCTAGGTTATTGTACTACTGTTCGCACTTCAACAGGGACAACTCTATATTTATTGGTGTATGGGACAGAAGCAGTCATTCCTGTAGAAGTTGAAATTTCCTCTCTTCGAGTCATTGTGGAAGCAGAGATTGATAATGACGAATGGGTCAAAACCCGACAGGGGCAATTAAGTTTGATTGAGGAAAAAAGGCTAACATCGGTATGTTATGGCCAATTATATCAGAAAAGAATGGCTCGGGCGTATAACAAAAAGGTACGATCCAGGAATTTTAAAGTTGGTCAGTTGGTATTGAAGCGTATCCTCCCTCATCAGGTTGAAGCTAAAGGCAAGTTCTCCCCAAATTGGCAAGGTCCCATTATTGTGAAGAAAGTGTTGCCCAATTGGGCCTTATATTTGACAGATATTGAAGGCAAAAATGACAGAGATGGCTATCAATGCTGATGTGGTCAAAAGATATTATGTATAATATTTTATCCTTTGTTGGTTCTATTGCATGTTTAGTACTTTCATTCTTGAAGATTGATATGATGAAGGCATTTCATTCTACTATCCAAACATTGTGTCATCCTTTGTTTATCCCGTTTGAGCTTAGTTTTATTTTTCTTTCATACCCCTCTTTTGGAATCAAAATAGAGTAAAAAATAAAATGTCAAGAAAAGAAGAATAACAAAAAAGCATGAAAAAAATATAATAATAATAATAATAAAAGAAAAAAAGAGAAGAAAAAAATCAAATCAAAATAAAGAATAAGCTGATGGAACTACGTGCGACCTGATTCTCCTCTCTCAGGAGTGAGATACGTAGGCTGCCCTATTTCAGGCTCGGTCCAATCAAATAAAATTTTTAGAGTCACCCAGTCGACAAAAACTAGGGCATGAGCTAATATGTTATTGAGTCGATTCCAAAAGTTGTAAATCCCACCCCCACTTTAAGTGTCGTTTGAGCCTCTTGCCATCCTTTTCTTTCTAACCTTATCCAAAAACCAAGTTACAATCAAAGAAATACCTTCAGATCAATCTTTGATAATGTTAAGGCTAAGCATGCAATGGATACTATGATGTAGTTTGGGGGTACTACTCTTCCTCAGCATAAGAAATTAGGAAAGAAATAAAAATGAGAGTATTATTGGTGAAAACCCTCGCGGGCACCATAAGGAGATGGTAAGTTGAGAGAAATAAAAATGAGAGAGTCTTACTGGTGAAAATCCTCAAGGGCACCATAAGGCGATGAGGAGTTGAGAGAAATAAAAATGAGAGTCTTATTGGTGAAAACCCTCATGGGCACTGTAAGGCGATGGCAAGTTCAAGAGAAAGGTGAAAAGGAAAGAGGTTTGTTGACGAAAATCTTCTAAGATGTCATCAATTGAATGAGATATATGAGTCCACTAAGTTGAAGAAGCGGCAGCGGCAAAGG
>NW_025856483.1:0-5748 GCF_002878395.1 Capsicum annuum | reverse complement strand
TCTCCCAAATAATATCATTCCTAACCCTGTCAGCCCTTGTGAAACCATACATTCAATGCAACATCCTCATTTCCACCACTTTCAACTTCTGGATATGAGAATTCTTAACTGGTCAACACTCCGCTCCATACAACATAGAAGGTCAGATTGCAATTCTATAGAATTTGCCTTTTAGCTTGTAGGTCACCTTCTTATCATATACAATACCTGAAGCAAGCCTCTATTTCATCCAACCAGCCCCAATATGGTAAGAGACATCCTCATCTATCTCTCTATTCCCCTTAATCATAGACCCAAGATACTTAAAACTATCCCTGTTGCAAATCGTCTGAGAATACAACTTCACTACCACCTCCTCCTCGTGCCTTAAGTCACTAAACTTGCATTTAAAGTACTCTATCTTACTCCTGCTCAACCGAAAACCTTTAGACTCCAGGGTTTGTCTCCAAACCTCCAGCTTATCATTAACCCATTATCGCGACTCATCAATCAAAACTATATTATCCGCGAAAAGCATACACCAAGGTACCTCGCCTTGTATATTCTGCGTCAACACATATATCGCCAAAGGGAATAAAAATGGACTAAGAGCTGATCCCTGGTGCAACCCTGTTATGATCGGGAAATGTTCAGAATCTCCTTCCACAGTCCTTACCCGAGTCTTCTACCCCTTATACATGTCCTTAATTGCCCTGATGTATGCCACCAGGACCACTCTGACCTCCAAGCATCTCCAAAGAACCTCCTTAAGGACCTTGTCATATGCCTTTTCCAAGTTAATAAACACTGTGTAAAGATCCATCTTCCTCTCTCTATACTGCTCTACCAGTCTTCACACAAGGTGAATTGCCTCAGCCGTGGAGCGACCAGGCATAAAACCAAATTGATTCTCCAAAATAGGCACAATCTTCCTCAACCTCTGCTCTACCACCCTCTCCCAAATCTTCATCTTGTGACTCAACAACTTAATACCCCGGTAGTTGTTGCAACTCTGAATGCCACCCTTATTCTTATATAAGGGAATCATCATGCTCAATCTCCATACCTCAGGCATCTTTGCTGACTTGAAAATATTGTTAAACAAGTTGGTCAGCCACTTTAACCCTGCCCTACCAGATAACTTCCAAAAATCCATTGGAGTCTCATCGGGCCCCATCGCCCTGCTATTTCGCATCTTGCAAATAGACTCGCTGACCTCCTCTACCTTAAAATGACAACAAAAACCAAAGTCGCGACACTCCCTAGAAATATCCAACTCCCCTAACACAACACCTCTGTCCCCTTCATCATTCAAGAGCCTATGGAAATACGACTGCCATCTTTTCTTAATGAGGGTGTTTTCCACTAAAACTCTACCATCCTCCCTCTTAATGTACTTTACCTGGTCCAGATCATGACCCTTCCTCTCTATAATGTTGGCCAGCCTAAATAACCTCTTCCCTCGCCTTTCTCCTCTAACCCCTTATACAAACTCTTAAAAGTTGTTGTCTTAGCAGCCGTAACTGCTAGCTTAGCCACCTTTTTAGCTAACTTGTACTTCTCCCTGCTCACCTGTTTCTCTTCTTCATCCTTGCTCTCAACCAAATTATCATAAGCCACCTTCTTTGACTCCACCTTCTTATTAACATCTTCATTCCACTACCAATCTCCCTCAAACCAGCTAGACCAACCCCTCAAAACACCCAACACCTCCCTAGCAAACTCCCTGATGCAAACAGCATCCCTATCCCACATACTATCTACATCCCCCATACTCCAACATCCCCTTCAGCTCCAACTTTGCCCCTATCTCTAAAGCACTATCCGAAGTTAGACTTTCCCACCTAACTCTAGGTCGACCCTTCCTACCCTGCCTCAACTTGCCCTTCTTGATAGCCAAGTCCATCACTAGAAGTCTATGCTGGGTCACAAGATTCTTACTCGAGATTACCTTACAATCCTTGCACAAAGATCTATCTTCCTTCCTAAGCAGCAGAAAGTCAATCTTGGTTTTGGCTATCCTACTACGGAAAGTAACCAAATGCTCTTCCTTCTTTGGAAATCTAGAATTCACTACCACCAATCCAAAGGCCCTCGCAAACTCCAAGAGAACAGTTCCCTCATTATTTCCTAACCCCGAACCCAAATCCCCCATGCATATCATCGTACCCTAACTGCAAAGACCTGATGTGCTCGTTGAAATCCCCTCTTATGAAAATCTTCTCCAAACTAGGCACGCCTCTAACCACCTCATCCAAAACCTCCCAAAAACTCTTCTTCTCCTCCTCGTCTAGGTCCACCTTTGGCGCATACATACTACAAATGTTCAAAGTAAACCCCTTCAAAACAAACTTGATAGTCATAACCCTATCACTAACCCTTTTCACCTCCACTACCTTCCCCCTAAGATCCTCATCCACTAAGATGCCTACGCCATTTCTACACCTATCACTACCTAAATACCACAACTTGTCTCCATCTACATTCCTAGCCTTGGAACCTACCTACTTGGTCTCCAGGACACATGCAATTTTAATCTTTCTCTTCCTAAGAATCTTAACTAATTCTACCGACTTACCCTGTAGGGTCCCAGTGTTCCACAATCCTACCCTTAAGATATCAACTCTCTTATCCCTTCCCTTAATACATCGCACTCCGCATCTCGAACCTAACCCAACACCAGCCCCCGAACCCACCTCTAGCCCACCAAGACCCCCAGGACATGACCTTATTATACCATGAGATACCTAAGCCACTACTCAACATAAAATACAGCAAAGGCTAAAACGATAGTAACAATAAAAGGCACACGCAAAGCACAAAATGCAACCAAAATTCAAGCACCACAGATACTAGAAAAATAAAGAAATGAAATAAAATTCAAGAAATAAAATTTAAGGTTAGAATTCACCGGGATATATAGAAATCCTGTCGCAGGCATGCACAAAAAACACAGTAATATCTACCTCTAAGTAAATCGGGCACAACTAAAAACACAAGTAATAATAATAATAATATTAAAAAAAAATACTACATAATTCTCTTTTTTCCATAAAAACACAAACTTATTTCCTTTTCAAATCCAAGTGTGCAACCTAGTTTAAATGGGTTTCACTATAATTTAAGTAGAATATTTCATATTTTTAGTAATTATGAATTAAGTAGAATATATTGTAACTTTTTTTTTAATTCAAGTAGACTATTTCTAGTTTGAAATAAACAAGTGTCAATTTTAAAATATGTGAATTACTAATTTTAATACTTTTCAAAGTTAGTCACCCCCTTTTTAAGTTGGTCAAAAATTATGTTTTAGTGAACCATTTTAAACAGACACTGCTAAGTGCCTTAAAAACCTTATTAGGGAGCTAATTGAACCCTTACTCAATTTTCTTATTTCAAAGGTTTATTTCTAATTTTAAGTCTTTGAAATTTGTGTAAGTTTTCTTGATATTTTCTATAAAAATCAAGTGATGGCTCTATAAATCTTTTCAAAATTATTTCAAAATTTTATTTAATCTTTTAAAATAATTTAAATAGAGAAGTCAAACCATTTTCTTTTAAATAAAATTCGAAAAAGGATAAAACATGTGTATATTTAGTTGAGTCTTTACTCAGTCAAAATTAGCCCATTAATGATAGATACCCAAATTCATAAACGAGTTCATATCAGTGGTTCCTATCTTTTCTTCCCAACTATATCCTTCATTCGAGGATGAATGATCGCGAGGGGAGATATTATAACACCTTAAATTTCTAAGCTAAAACCCAAACTACTTTTTAAATGTGTATATAATTGAATCTAATAATTTCTAATTTTTCATAATTGTTAAGATCAATTTCTTAATGTGAAGAGCTTTGGATATGAATTGAGGTCTTAAGAAACCTCTAGCATAAAGTTGAGTTGAATGTTTTCATACCGATTGAGTTTTAGTATGAGATTTTACTAGTCAATTTCAAATGATCATTAATCCTATAATATGAAGAATGTTTCAGTTCAAAATCATCTAAATTAAAGGTTTTTGAGTCTTCTTTACAACACAATTAATCATTTATTAATTTGAGTTCGGAGTAAAACATTATGTGCATGTGTATCTTAGTGAGATGCTATCCTAGGTGCGTGTTGGGCAGAGCGAGGTGGATATGGTAATAGGGAAATCTCTGGAAATCCTCCAAGTTGGGTTACGCAATGTGGAATACCCCCACTTCACTCTCCACCCGTACTCCCCGAAGTCAAAATTTACTTTTCTCTTATTAAATTAGTGGATAACTACTCCTTTCACCTTATGTAACTTTTCAAATGTATTTTGAATCCCCAAATTTATCCCAAAATAATTATAATCATCTTAAAACCCTCACCCCTCTTCTATCCCAAAATTCAAGAACCCCAAAAAGGATTTTCTCCAAAGCTCCCAAGTTTAAAAATTCCTCCAAGAATCAAGCTTTTCACCAAGAAATCTTCTACTTTAAGGTGTGTGGGACTTCAGTGAGAGTTTTGTTTTTCTTTCATGCCCAAAACCTAATGAATTTTAGATCTACAACTTTATGGTTTCATGATTTGGGATTTATGCCAATTCTGCATATTTTATTGAAAGTCAATTTCTTTACATTATTATATGATTTTAGTTCTTGTTAAAGTGATTATACATAAAGTATTACAAGTGTTTTCTATTTCCAAGATTTGGACAATGATTTAGTATGATTTGAGATATTTTAACTTATTTTAGTACTATTTGACATGTTTTGAACCCATGATCCCATAATTAATTAAAAAGTCAGTATGACTAATTTTGGGTATCTTAAAACATTAGTTTTCTTAAAGATGCATGATTCGTTAAACTAGAGTTAGTACCCAAATTGCATGATTTATAAATCATTATATTCCCCCTCATGATATATGCACTTTATCTTTGTTGAATTTCTAGAATACATGATAAATTTATCATTGTTCACATAATTTAAATCCATGACTAATGACTTATTAACTTTTCATGAATTGACTCTATAGTCTCATTTTAAGCACAAAATATCAAGAAATTTTCCATGATTACATGAAGCGGTAAACGAAGAATGACTAGTTTTTAGCATGTCAGGATCACGGTCTTATTTTAGTTGGTCAGAGTTGTTGTATTTAGTTTCTATTTTTTTCTTTCATATTATATTTGTTGTAAATGATTTACAATGATGTATTGATCCAAATTATTTCATGATTAATCTTCCACTCAATCTTTTTATCTCTTACGTATACCTATATTCAGTTACTCATACATTATACCAGTATCATGGATTAGTTTAGGATCACTTATGGTTTTAAGCATCGTGTTGCAACTAGGGATAGTCTCGGATCGTGACAAGCTATGGGTATGATGCTCAAGTACATGGACCAAGGGATGAATACGGGTATAGAATTCATGACATGGGCCTCAATTCTATTAAGGTCACTCATCCTACCTTTCAAGGAGGTAGTGATCCCAAAGAATATCTCAAATGAGAGTCAAAATGTTATAGGATCTTCCAAGCTAATGATTCCCTATGTTAATAAGACAACCTATGCAGTTCCCTAATTTGAAGGATACGCCTTGACTTGGCCGGAATGGTCTAAAAGAATGCATGGGGTTATTCATGGAGTTCATTATCCACCATGGGAGGCAACAAAGGACACTATGAGAGCTAAATATGTGTTGAAGAGGTATAAACAAAGGTTTCTTTCCCATTTGTACAACTTGAGATAAGAACTGTAATACCCCAGGAAATTTTTCTTTGAAATTTTGT
>NW_025856482.1:0-3934 GCF_002878395.1 Capsicum annuum | reverse complement strand
CTTCACAACGGAAGGTTTTTGAAGTTGGAACAAAGGCATAGAAAGGCTTAAAAAACCTGTGGGTGGAGTCAATAGTATTCATCGTCGATGTTTCAAGATGTGGGTGAAGTGAAATAGTGAATAGTTTTCCGAACCCCCAGACTTTAAAGTCTGGCTCCGCCTCTGTTCATGGCTTTGCCTAAGTATAACACTAAATTGACATCTTAGTTTCAAGGTTGAGGAACAACACTCGGTTGATATATCATATGTTGGATTGGATTTTTTTAAGAAAAATATCAACTTTTATCATTAACTAAAGCTATAAATCGAAAAAATGAACCGAACCTAACTAAACTGATGTTTCTTTTTTTGTGTTGATTTAGTTTGGTTTTAGAAATTTAAAAACCGACTAAGTTGGTTTGGTTATGATTTTGACCAATAACCGACCCATGAACACACCTTGGTGCATATGTATTATGAGTATGGGAATACATCCACAGCAGGCGTCCTGGGTGGTAAGGAAGATAATTAAAGCACAAAGGTACTATGAGAAGGTAGGATGGATTGAAGAGGATTTAATGCATGGGTCATCCTTCTCTATAAAGAATATGTATATAAAGATGCGAGGGGATTTCCAAAAGGTAGAGTGGAGAAGATTAGTTTGCAATAATGCGTCACCACCTAAATGGACGTTTCTATTATATCTAGCACTCCACAAAAGATTGCAAACTAGATAACGACTAGCTACTTGGGGTATTGTTGATGACACAAGGTGCGTTTTGTGCAATTCAGGGACTGATAGCAGTGACCATCTGTTCTTCAAATGTGCATACTCTACCTCATGATGGGAAAAGATTTGAAACTGGCTGCACATAGATCAACAAACTCTGTGTTGGAAGGATGAAGTAGCATGGGCATTACTGCATTTTACTGAAAGCAGGTTCGTGTAGAGATTTTTCGAATGGCCCTTGCAGCAAGTGTGTATGCAATATGGCAGGAGAGGAATACTCGAGTGTTTCAACAAACATCAAGATCAATTGGTGTTCTTATACGCAACATCATCCAAGAGATCCATATTAGAGGAGTTTGGGGCCTTTATTCCAAAAAGACTCTTTATCCAAACTATTTTGTCAAATACCCACAAGTTTTAAATCCTTTGCCAAATACCCACTTAATTCCACCTCACCACCAACTTTTCCAACTTTACAATTTCAACCCCAACCTTTATAATAATTCACTTTAACCCAATACATCAAACTTAATAAATTCACCCACAAGTTTCTAATAATACACTTCAACCCACTCCATCATCCACCACTATATATATAAAAATAATATCTAGGTTTACAAAAATATTAAAAAAAATAAATCAAAAAGCTAAAATAGAAAGTGGTTATTTTTTCCACCAAAAAGCTCCGATTTCGGTCACTTTTTCGGCGTTATTTTCCGACGATCAGCTGTAATTTAGTCCACAAACATCATAAGCTTTTCCATTGCATCCATTGTTACCTCATTTGTTTCCTATCATCTCAAACACACTTTCCACCATTGTTAAAAAGCTTTAAATCACACGCATTACTCAAAACCACTTTAGAAAGTGCATTACAGCAGCTCAGGCGACTCCAAGTTCATTTCTTTATTCCATAAACCCAACAATCATTGATTACAAGAAATATTTGCAATTTCAAGTATTTATACGGAAATCTGCACAGTCATCGACCCATCCTCGCCAGTCATTGACCGTGCATACAACACGACATAGACCATAATCATAATCTACCATCAACCGAAGCTTAATTCTTGGATGTCTATTGCAAAATTTGTTCTGGTTTCTGGCAATTTCATGGGAGAATGGGTGGAGACTTCGAAATGTTGGAAATGGAGATCATTTACCAAGGTGACAATTCCCATTCCTCTTCACTGCAACAATTCGTATGACGAATTTGTTGCAAGCGTAATGCAGAGCGGGGATCTAGATTGCGCGCCGAGCGACGTGGTGATTAGTTATGTAATGCATTCGAGGGAAAAGGTGAATCCTACGATCATAAATAGCGATGTACATGTGCTGACGTACATAATGAAAGCTGATGCAGATGGCTTTAGGCCAATTTTGAGGATAAATGTGGTTGAGAGGTCCTTTGAAAGACCGCTGAATACATCAGCACCCCCATCGCGATGCCCGACAGTCGATGATGATTTGATCGACGGCAATTTAAATGATTACGAGAACGATGTTGATGATATAATTAATATGGTGTCACACCCCTTTTTCAACCAGAAAGTTTTGATTTTAAGTTCGAAAGGGTTTTTATTATCAAAGTGACGAAAAATAAAAATTTATTTTGAAAAAGGACTATTTACATTTTTTATTCAGAGTCGCCACTTGGCATAATTCGGTGTGCCAAGTCACCTTTTAAAAATCCTTTTCTAAATAATTTGACTCTTTAAGACTGGTTTGCGAATAGAGATTCCGACTACAGAAGTCTGCTGACCGAGGGGAAGGTTTTTGGCACCCCTCGATCCCGTGTTCGACCACGGTTGCTTGGTGGAACGTATCGGCTAACTTTGACACTAAGAATGTATAAACCACATAAAACACATAAACAAGCAACAAACACGTCAAACAACAATCCAAAACAAAAATAATAATGTTCAGTCCAATTATACAGTCCAAAAATAAAAACATACGGAAAGGTAAAACCTATTCTATTCTAAGCTAGTCCTAAACTAAACTCCAACCCGCTGCCTCGGGCCTTCGTCACGAACGTCCTCTGGGTACAAAATACTTCGAGGCATTTTCCGACGAATAAACACAAATACCTTGGGGCATTCCCCGGCCAAATGAATACACTTTAGTGCGAGAAAATCAAACTATTTAACAAAATCTCAAATATTCAACAAAACAACGAGTCCTAAACTTTGCTTACCCAACCTACATTCGCCTATTCATTTCAACATCATTTAATGAATTAAAATAAATTAATGATTGCTTTTATCAATGTCAATTCCAACCATCCACGTTGGCTTTCATTTTTCACCAATTACACCAACTACTACTCATATTCATTCCGTGTATCATCGAAAACACACCGTGAAGCACAAAATCATGACATCATAACGTCAACAAAACTCACCAACTACGATCACATCACACATAATCACAACAATTAAACATATTTGAGACAATAACAAGAATATAGAGTTGAGGGATGGACCTTAAACCGCTTTTTGACCAATATTATTCGACAAGATAAAGAAAACCCGCCTCCGATAACCTCGACTTAAGCCCCAACGACAAATCTGTCAAGCTCAGTATTTGGGAAATTGAAACTCGAAGTCTGATTCAAACAACCAATCCATAAAGTGACTGAAAGTATTCAATACACGCCCTGCAACGCGAAATAGACGGGATCTGCCTATGATTTTTTCACCGGAGTCAATTCAAATCTTACCGGAATCGACCCTAACAAATGAAACTGACCCGAATGAACCAAAATCTAACCCAAACACACCAAAACTAACCCAAATAAACTGAAATCTAAACCAAAATATCAAAAATCTGACCTCGAACAAACTGAAATCAAACTCAAAACGGTCGGAATCAACCTGAAATAGGTCGATCTCAGACTGGTTTTAACAATTCGATCTTGGTTTTCAACAATGGAGATGGTCTAAATGGAGTTTTCAATGTATTATAGAGTTGAATCGAAACTAGTGAGAGGATTTTTGGTGAACAGTAGCCAAAAAACTCGATCTCCGATTAAGTTTCTCCTCTCGGTATCTCTCACGGCATTTTTCTCTTCCGTGTGCGTATGTTTTTCGGTGAGAGAATGTGTTTTCTGGTGAACTGTGAGTGTGTGCGAGTGAGATTTGTGGCGAAGAGAAGAACTCTTTTTTTTTTCGTGAGCTCTTCTTGTAAAGAAGATAATGGAGAAGATAAAAAAAAGGGATGGTC
>NW_025856481.1:0-1094 GCF_002878395.1 Capsicum annuum | reverse complement strand
TTTGAATGATGGTTCTGGGAGTTCTTGAACTAGGAACTTGGAATCTTGAATAAATTTGCAAAATTAATGGTGAACTTTGGAGGTTTTTGAAGTTGGATGTAGGAGCTTAGGGTTTTCTTTTTGAGGGAATTTGATGAAATATAACGTATAATACTCTAATAGGCTTTAATATAGGGATTGGAAGGATTTTGGGTGTGGGGGAATCACCAAAACGCCCCTAAAAATCAAATAATTCTCGAATCTGTCCTTTGGTTGACTGTTTTGGTAGTCTGAAGTAGATCAACCATAATATTTTACTCCAATATCCAAATTGGATGAAACTAATTTTATTAGAAAGAGGACTCATAGAGATTTTCGTTGATATATAGTAGATCACCCAGATCATTATTTACAAGTTTTTATGATCATTTAAAGTTGGAGAAAAATACGCTAGACCTCAGTACTTTTTCCTGCATGTTTTACTATTTACTACTATTCACAGTTCGATCGGAATGTTCATAACTCGTTGATCGGGTGTCCGTTTTGGATGATCCACATATCTTTGGAAAGCTTATTCGATACTCTACGTAATGGTGGGTCATAATATAAGACATTCCGCACCAAAAATTTATAATTCATTCTAGAAGATAGAACCCAACACCTTTACGCACAAAATTTCAACTCAAAATTTTCCGGGGTATTACATCATCCCCCCCTTGGAAACATTCATCCTCGAATGACGTTAGACATGCCAAGATTAGATAGGGAATAGATCATACAACTGTAACCATTTGTTAGACTCATCACCACATCGTTTCTCACTCCGAATACAACATAGAATGCATAAATTCAAGAAACTACAGCTGAACACATAATAAATGACAGCTGAACTACTGCAACTTTTATTAAAAGTGCATGATTTAGCAAAAAATGGTACCTTCGGCTCAATCGAAGTTCGCGGAAAATAGGTGCGGGTACTTGGATAGCATATCCTCCTCAGCTTCCCAAGTTGAACCCTCAACAGATTGGTTTTTCCACAACACCTTGACCAAGGGAAATTCTTAGTTGCTTAGGCTTTGGACACTGAAATCAAGAATCTCAACAGGAATCTCATC
>NW_025856480.1:0-3146 GCF_002878395.1 Capsicum annuum | reverse complement strand
AGAAAGTGACCTGGAGGGTCAATACAGTAACGTTGTGACTTTTGGTAGTAACTTTTGGACTCTCCTCTAACAGGTTGCTAGTACTATTTAGTATGACACAAATACATTCATTTAAGGAATTAAATAAGTGCAAAGTCTTAAAAAATTAAAAAAAAAAAAAAGTTGACCTAAGAGACTGCCACCTTATCTAGTAAATATATAAGAATTATAAGTTGGAAATCCATAAACAAAGTGTATTGTTGGTCTAGTAGGGTAGAGAGACCTGTAAAAGTTTCTACCCATCTTTTGATTATGGGTTCAAATTCCTTTAGCTACTATTTGGTTTTATTTTTATCTAATATGGGAAACCCACAAACTTTAAATCCTGGATCTGTCTCTGCTTACATGACCTTTGTTTAAAAAAACAGTTTTAAAAAAAAATAAAGCGTTAAAATTTATGGTCTAGAATAAGTCTAAAATATTTATGTGCCATAAATTATTTCATCAAAGATAAAAATATACATTTTAAAGTTAAATTATTATTAAAAATAAAAAAATATATTTGAAATTGACCTCCCAAAAAAAGATATTAATATAGGCCAAACCCATCGGTGACCCCCTAAACTTGACATGATCTTTCACTTAGGCACCTTAAATGAACGTCGTTTACTTTTGACACCTCAAGTAGCCATAAACTGTGTCACTTTGGCACCTTTCGACACCAACTCTGGTGCGTGCATTACACGCGCATCCAAAATGGATTAAATGCCCAATTAATTTGTACCATCTCATTTTAAATTACCACGTCATTATATGCATCCACAATTTTTTTAAAAGAAAATAAAATACATTATAAGGTGTCCAATGAATTAATGACACGTGACTTTTGACCAAATAATTATCAAACTTCATCTTACTCACCCAACCATTCTTCAAGCTCTCTATCAATAGAGGTTGCAACCTCTTTATGAAAAATGGAAAGAACACAGTCGTTCAAAAGCACTTCTGTGCATTAAACACGCAAAAGTAAAGCAATTTTCAGAAATGCACTAGGGAAGGTATCACAATTTCATTAATCACAAGAATCAACAATCATTGAATCAGAAACGTAAGCATCACAAGAAAAATTTTCACCAACATTACAACAAAAAGGAACATGTTTTAATTTAACGAAAAAAGGCACCAACACACTTCCAACATGACACGTTTGATTGAAGCAAGCGAGATATATTGATTACCATTTATCGAATCTGATTTATTCTCTTAAACTAATTCTTTTGGTTGAGGGTGAAAGAAGTCTGTTGTTTTTTTCTTCTAAAGAACTCATATACAGCTACATTGACGTTTGGAAACTTAAAATAGCTTAAAATAACACAGATAATCTAATTATTCTCTAAATTCAACCAAGAATTTAATAAACAAGAGATTTTCAAACTAGATCTTCAAGCTTAACCTCCATATTTTTAATCCGCATTAATAGCTTCACGAATTTCAGATATATGGTTAAAAACTATGAAGGAGAAGAGACCTGTGTTCAATTAGAAAATTAATCGACAAAAGAAAATTAATGGAGATTGAAAGATGTAGGATACTCCATTAATGGAGGTTGGAAAATGTAGGATGAAAAAATAGGAAAGAAGGTGATTAAATTAAATGAAAAATGGGCTAAAATAGCGTTGTCATGTGCCCAAAAGCGAGTGTGATATATTCTCTTTGCTGAATCAGCAAAATGTGTCAAAGTAACAGAATTTATAACTATTTAAAATATCAAAAATGAACAACGTTCATTTAAGATACCTAAGTAAAAGTTGATGTTAAGTTTAGAGGCCACCAATGAGTTTGACCAGTAATATAAGTTGGGACACAACACATGATACATTATTCATCCAACGGAAAAGGAACAAGAGGGTGCGGAGTAATTGAAAAGGATTGGCGGGGGAGAAAAGCGCGTGAGGATGCCAGTGTGTAAAGTAGTTAGGAGCAGGAGGCAATGTTTATAATTTCATGTCCGTATTATGCTAAGTCTTTTTCACCCTTTTCTCTACTACTCTTATCTCTCTTTGTTTTGCTCTCTCTTCCCTCCCATTTTACACTCTCTCTCTTTTTTCCCTCCCTCCTCCCATCTGTGACCTATTTGTCTCTATCAAGATCCTTCTTTCTCTTCTTCTTCACCTCCCCTTTTAATATCTACAAGATCCAAATCAAGTACTTGTTCTGCCATCAAAGGTTATATTGATCTAGCAAGAGATCGACTTAGTGAACAAAGAAGAATTAAGATGACTCCATCAGCTCAATTCGGGGACACCACGTACACTAAGTTGTTTGTTGGGGGTTTGGCTTGGGAGACTCAGAAGGAGACCATGAAGAAATACTTTGAACAGTTTGGTGATATCTTGGAAGCTGTCGTCATCACTGATAAGGCTACTGGAAGATCCAAAGGCTATGGATTTGTATGCCCCTTTTTCCACTACTATTTCTTTTCAACAAATTAAATAACCATTTCAGTCTCTACAGTCATGTAAATCTTTGATGATCACGTTGTTAATTGCCAAATAGGTAACTTTTCGTGAGGCAGAAGCAGCCATGAGGGCTTGTGTTGATGCTGCTCCTGTCATTGATGGCAGAAGGGCCAACTGCAATCTGGCTTCCATGGGAGTTCAAAGATCTAAACCTTCTACCCCTAAACATGGTATACATTTTAATTTATTTTCTCTTTTTTCTTGTTATTAGAAAATGTTAACCTATTACCACATGTAATCTTTTTCTGTATTTAGCTAATTAATTTCACCACAAGTATATAGTAACCAAACTTGTTGGTCATTTCCTTGATTCAAATCTTTGGGTATAAAAGAAATGGATACATATCAATTAGTGGATGTTTATTATGTATGCTTGACTACTCGCTTCTTCAAGCAGCATGAATATTCTACCCATTGTGGAAATAAAATTTACTACTACTATATTAATTACTTATTTGTTAAGATAATGTTTTTTGTTTTGGGTCAGATTGTGTATGAGTTCACTTTATGATGCTCTTTGCTTTAGCATCACCAGTATAACATGTGTAAAGATATGTTTTAGAAAAGCATGACAGCTCATTCTAAAAAGCACGACAGCTCATTCTTCTGTGTAATAAACGTACACCTTTTGCTTTTTGCCATGCTTGG
>NW_025856479.1:0-3238 GCF_002878395.1 Capsicum annuum | reverse complement strand
GGGATTTATCAACACATTGGAACCATGGTTTATATTGTAGCCCAAAATGCGGGGAGTTACATTATCCCCCCTTAGGATCATTCATCCCCGAATGATGATACGGGACACAGACAGACACGATTTCAAGCATAATAAAGGACTAGGAAAGATAAGATAGGAATAGTACCTTCTATCTCATCCTCCATCGAAGCAAATAAATTGGGATATCTAATTCCCATGTCATCTTTATGATATGAATGGAATGTAAAATCATATAATACAAGCCCAAAATTATAGAAATATCATTATATTTAGGATTCATAGACATGATACTATCAATATTCAAAATTTCATGGAGAAAAATGTTTTTATAGTTTACTAATTATGGGTCACTGAAGAACAAGAAGAATCATGGTTGTTTCCTAATTTCATGATCATGAATTTTTTGGGGAACGGAATGTATTTTGGGAATAAATGGGTTAAATAGTACCCACTGATGAAATCCCACATACTTAAGAGTGAAAACGTTGGTGAAACATTTGGGTGTGGAGCTTAAAGATGGTAAGCCCTAGTTTTTGCTCTAGAGGAGAGGAAATTGCCTATTCTCTCTGTATTTTGCTATGTGTCCCTTGATAATTTTTTTAATGAGGAATTAGGGTAATTGAGTCTTAATAACCAACCTTGAAGTATCCAAAACAACAAAGTTTAGGGGATTTGAATATGGGAAAAGACTGGAATGACCCTTACTAAACGTAACCAAAAATGTTGTAGGGGAGGACATATGACCTATCCTATGATTGTGGTACCCACCTTTAATTATGGGTGGTGATTATGGTTGTCTGGCTGATTTGAGGCTCTCTGGACTAGAATTGATGGGACATGGTATGATCACAGGACCCTCCTATCATCGTACCCTGATTTGTAGGTTGGAAGTCCAAACCAGATCCCCTTTAGGACACACGATAGTACCTAAGATTGTGGTTTCAAGCCATGGTCATAGTTTCTGTCATGCCTCAAATCCTATTGGGGCAGACAGGTACCCATAGCCGTAGAGGCCCGAGAGAACCAATTCATCACCTTGAAATTCCCATGCAAGTAACTATGACAACCAAAGGTTCTTACCATAATGATATTATGTATCAATGAGAATAATTACATAGGCGCTACAAACTTATATATACAACACTAGGTTGTTGGGGACACCACATCTAAAGAAAAACACTACCATAACTTTACATTAGTCTACAAAGGCTCTAAAAGATACATAGAATTAGTTAGGGTCTGGACAAACCCCCACCCTACTCTTGACTCACTGCATAATACCAAAATATATGGAATAGACTCGGAAAGCCCTGAATTAACCTGGAGCTAACTAATAGTCACATAAAAGCCTGTGCTCCTACTAGGGAGGTGTATGAGTTCAAGTACCTGTGCCTGCAGTATAAAATACAGGTCCCCCATGAGGGACGTCAGTACGAAAATATGTACTGAGTATGCAAGGCAGAAGGTAACAACACATGATACAAAAACTTAATAGAAATCAAATATAAGTAGTACTAGTAGACCACCTTTATATATACTTATAAGAATACATACATTACGTTCCTTTATTCATTTTTACCTTCTTACTTCATAATCTTTGTAAGCCATATATCATGAAAATGACCAGTTGATCAGTGGTAAATAGATAAATTAGGATCGGCCCATGCTAGGCTTATGCCTCTGAGCTGCTACCTACATATAAAGATTGGGATTGTCTCATGCTAGGCTTATGCCCCTGAGGTGCCACCCACATATAAATGTTTCGAGATTGACCCATGCTAGGCTTATTCCCCTGAGCTGCCACTCGTTTTACAAATTTGCGTTACTTAGTTTATTTAGCCTTTAAGATTGTTACTTTGGTGGTCATAACATTATGGTACCTTGAAATAATAACCTGCTACTAACAGAGATATAAATAGGCACTTAATGCAACAAAAATGAGGTAGAGAGTTGTTGGCACACCAATGAAGTGTTTAGGAGCTTAAAATAACACATGGGTCTTAATTGAGTAAATGGAGAACTTTTGAAATTTTCAAATGAAGATAGAGGTGCAGGTTTAATAATAAACACGTATTGAGGTGTTTTGATATGTTAAAGAGTGGGAACAAGGTCCTTGGCTTCATAAAATACAATACACTGCTATTAGGTGTCACTTGTTACAGGACAACCTTGGAAACTTACTTGATGGAACAAATGTTTGATTTCATGCCAAAGAGTACATACCTGGTTGTATAACTCCAAAACTAATCCAACTTGAATTCCCACCTTTTAGATTACTTATCTACAGTAGAATATATGGTAAACTAGTTTAGCAACCAACCAACATGTTTAGGCTACTTAACTTCACCAAAATAGTAACCGGGTAGTACATATGTAATCCATCAATCAAGGGCGTTATTTTAACTCTTTTCTCCTCCAATTACACCCACATACCATACATGTCCTTATAAGATCACTGGAACCACCTCAGCTTCATTACGCCCTCCAAACAACACACAAAATACCTTTCTTCTATATTTCATTAGAAACTAACCACACCTTTCTCCAATATCAACCTGGCATCCCATAACACAAACACACAAAACACTCCGCAAACAACACCCAAATCATCCTTTAATAACAACCAAATATGTGCAATCCTCTACCAACACATATATATAGGAAAAGGACAAAAGTGGACAGCAAACATACCTTGATTTCCTTGTTAGTTAGTCTCTTAATTTGTATCTCTTCAATATCTTAATCCATTCATACATACACCAAAAGGGAAAGAAAGAAATCCCCTAATAACTAAGAACAATGGACTGTCAAACTTATGGAGAAGGCTGTCCAGAAATTAATCTTGAAGAATACATAGTTTCCTTGGTACAAGCTCATGAATTGTTCACTTACCTTTATCTTGGGAGGAAGGTAAATTATAAGAACCCTTGTGGGAATATAGGGTTACTTCATAGCCAAGATAGAACAAGAGAGAAAAACCTAGAAGCTGAAATTTTTGTCTAAGTTAAAAATGAGAAAAAATTGCTGATTTCAATCTATATAAAGGAGCTGCTATTTGGACGACTTTCTTCACCCTTTTTGGCTCATATTTTATCGATTGAATGATGTATCTACTTTCCCAATATATTGGGCTTTTTTGGATCCAAAGTTATTGGGCCTTAGCCACCCATTTTCCCTTCTTTTCTTCTCTTTAACTTGGGCCTTAGCAGATCTGAGT
>NW_025856478.1:0-1211 GCF_002878395.1 Capsicum annuum | reverse complement strand
TTGAGTTGCAAGGGAGCCTATTGTGATTTAAAAGCCAAAGAAAGTGTTTCATCTTGTTAGGGATCTTCAAGGACCAAATCCAATTGCAATTTTTATGACAATAGTGGGGGGAGTTGTGGAAGTGATGAGCTTATAAGCGCTTTTACTAGTGAAAATACCCTTACCAGTGGGTGTCCAGATTGGATAATCAGCTTTTCTTGAGGTATCCGGGAAGAAAGTATGATGGATGGTGTGGGTAACAAGCGTAGGAAGTTGAAAAGGTAAGAGGGAGAAATCCCATGAACCATTAATCCATAAATCAGAAACTTTCAAGTCCATCATGTTATTTGGCATTGGTCCATGGATAATACTGTTGAGGGGTTTTGTATTGGGTAGCCATCTATCCGTCCAAATATTCACCCGGTCACCCTTGTGGATAATCCATATAGAAGCTTTCGAACAGATATCAAGGCCTTTGATAATGCTCTTCCAAGTTCTCGAGACACCCTGGGACTGGTTTATAGAGGTGTTGTTCGCTCTGGAGAACTTATTTGTTAGGATCAAGGCCCAAAGAGATTGAGGGATTTTAATGTATCTCCAAGCTAAAGCCGTTAGGGAAGTAGCATTCTTGTGGATAGCTCGTTGGATACCAAGGCCTCCAAGGTGTTTCGATCTAGTGACCATTTCCCAATTAACCATATGCATTTTGCGCTTGATGTCTGTGGTGCCCTAAATGAAGTTTCTTTGGATTTTGTCGATGTGCTTATGAACTCCAGTAGGAATGGCTATGTATTGCATTGAGTGGTTGGGAATACTATTGAGGGTGGCTTTGATGAGGGTGGTTCTGTCTATCCAGTTAAGCATTTTGGTTTTCCAACCTAAGAGCTTTGTTTTCATCCTATCGATGATTATCTCACAAGTTAGTGAATCAGAAGTGTAAGATTTGAAATTCATTTACATATGACCCACAAAACATTTTTCGATCATGAAAAAACTGCTAGGACATGCAAATGGTCCAACATTAATCTGATCAATAACAAATTATTAAAGTCGAAACATTTCTGACTTTATGTGTTAAGATTGTCACATGAGTGATTATCAGGTCAATTATATAGAATGATCTTTAATCTTAACCACATGTTCTATGTCTTTTGACTTGCAATCAAAATCCATTTTAGGTAAGTCGTGGAGGAGTAACATTTATTAGGAATTACTAATATATTGTCAACTCA
>NW_025856477.1:0-2367 GCF_002878395.1 Capsicum annuum | reverse complement strand
AATAGCAATAAGCCCGGTTTGAAGAGGCTCATATACAGAACGGCGCGAAATAATACCCGGGGCGGCAGATTCAATTAATCGAAATTCGCAGTTAATAGCAATAAGTTTGCACCTTTCAGAAGTTTGCCAGCTTTTCCTCTTTGTGGTTACTGTTATACATCCAACTAATATCTAAATAGCGGGGTGCGTATATCATGCATTATTAGCAAAAACGAGAAGCAGTAAGTGTCACAAAGTTGTGGAAGACCTAAAAGAAATAGTAGAATGAACATTATCTGATAACTTAAGCTTTTGGATAAGATGGTAGAGGTTCTAATTTCAAGTCTCACCACCACCTCCCAAATAATATTTTGACGTGTTTGGCCTAAAATAAGTAATAGGCTCACATTTAAGAGGATGTGCCGGAGACCTAAAATAATAGCCAACTTGTGTGTTTCTACTAGAGTTAGATGTAATATTGTCTAAGAGACTGTTGTCCCTTTTGCAGATTGCTTTTACCTTCATGGTTTATCCATCACTGATACTCGCATATATGGGACAAGCTGCTTATCTTTCACGGCATCATGTTATTGAAAATGAAAGCTATCGTATTGGCTTCTATGTTTCTGTGCCAGGTATGTATATTCCTAGTTGCTTTTATGGGGGAAGTAACAGTGGTAGGAAAATTCAGCTGATGAATGTCATCTCAAGTTGTTGTTTCAGAGAAACTAAGGTTGCCTGTTCTGGTGATTGCTATACTTGCTGCTGTGGTGGGGAGCCAAGCCATCATTACTGGAACATTTTCAATTATTAAACAATGCTCCTCTCTGGGTTGCTTTCCTAGAGTCAAAATAGTTAATACATCATCAAAAATACATGGACAGATTTATATTCCAGAGATCAATTGGACCTTAATGCTTCTATGCTTGGCTGTTACTATTGGCTTCAGAGACACCAAAAGGATGGGCAATGCTTCAGGTATGGATGTAATGATATAAATAAGGGAAATAAAAAATTTGATTTCTCGAAATCATTTACCTTCCGGGATGTAGCGTTAAACTTAAAGTGCCCTTATTCAAGCTCACCAAATAATCAATCTAGATGACTGCAAAGTTTAGTCTTTGTCACAATTTATTTTGCACTTGGTTCTGACCTAAAACAGAGTTACTTATTGAATCTGTTCCATCAACAGTGGGAGACTAATTTTCATGTTCAATTTCCCTGTGCTTTCTCTGTATTTCTTCTCTTTCTCCTGCTTAAACGTTTGTATTCTCTTTTGAGATTCATTTTGTGCTTGTTTGTACAGTGGGTGCAGGGATCTCATTAAAAAGGGACCTTTGTCCATGTTTAATGATATTCATTACTAACCCACATCCCTATTTTTGCCTTGTATCAGGTTTGGCAGTTATAACTGTCATGCTGGTTACGACTTGTTTGATGTCATTGGTGATCGTTTTGTGCTGGCGCAAGAGTGTCATACTTGCACTTTGCTTTGTGATATTCTTTGGGACGATTGAGGCCTTATACTTCTCAGCTTCTCTGATTAAATTTTTGGAAGGAGCATGGGTGCCTATTGCGATGGCCTTTGCTTTCATGATAGTAATGTGCATTTGGCACTATGGCTCTTTGAAGAAGTATGAGTTTGATGTCCAGAATAAGGTCTCTGTTGAGTGGCTACTCGGTCTTGGTCCCAGCCTAGGCATTGTACGAGTTCGTGGCCTTGGCCTCATACACACTGAGCTCGTATCCGGAATCCCAGCAATCTTCTCACACTTTGTTACCAATCTTCCAGCATTCCACCAGGTCTTAGTATTCCTTTGTGTCAAATCTGTCCCTCTTCCTCATGTTAAACATGATGAGCGTTTCCTTGTTGGACACATTGGTCCAAGAGAATTCCGCATATACAGATGCATTGTCAGGTATGGTTATCGCGATGCTCATAAAGATGATTCAGAATTTGAGAATGATCTTGTGTGTAGCATAGCTGAGTTTATAAGGACAGGAAAAATGGGAATAAATGTTAACGGTGAAGATCTTAGAAAGGACTTTGAAGATCTGACTGTTGTTGGAACCCCGTCAACTCATATATCAGGAGTTCAACTTTGTGAGGATGAGGATGTAAGTCCTGAATTAGTTGGAACATCGGAACACAGAGAAATACGTTCTCCACACGTAACCAAGCCTAAGAAAAGGGTGAGGTTTGTTATACCAGAATCCCCAAAGATTGATAGAGGTGCACAGGAGGAGTTGAGGGAATTGATGGAAGCAAGGGAAGCAGGCATAGCTTACATATTGGGACATTCTTATGTAAGAGCTAAACAAGGTTCTAGCTTATTTAAGAAAATAGTTATAAATTTTGGTTATGACTTTTTGAGAAGGAATAGTAGA
>NW_025856476.1:0-1404 GCF_002878395.1 Capsicum annuum | reverse complement strand
AAACAACAGTAGCAGATACATCCAGATGAGAAATTCAACTAAAAAATGACAAACATTAAAAAATTAACAAAAAATATAAAAAACAATAACAAACACCAACAAATCAAGTTCCTCATTTTCGTCATAACTTAAAAGCCCTAATTTTTTACTTGTGAAAATCGAAAAGAAACGATGAAGAACTAGAAGTTGTTGTCGCCGGAGAATGTTGTCACGTCGACTGATGATTGAAAGTCAAAAAGGAACGGGCAAGAACTCAAAACTATTTGTTGCCAGTGCTTGAAGTTGCACAAAATTGAAGGGAGAAATTTAAAAAGTTGTTGGTTGGGAGAAGTTAGAGAGAGAAACTATCGAGAGAAAGAGAGAAGAGAGAGAGATTGATTTACAGAGGAAGGAAAGTTTTGTGGGTATGGGTTAATTTGTATTTTTGAAAAAATTAAAAAGTTTAGAAAATATTAATCAAGTTCACAATTAACCTAATCAAGTTTTTTAATTATGTTTGACCATTTAAATTGGTCAATGTTACCAATCCTTCATTCAAGACTTAAAAGACACCTTTCCTTCAATTTTCTCAAGTAACATTGGTTTGAATATATAGTTGGTTGATAATTTTAAGTTAAAAAAAAAGAAGATCATGATGCAACCTCCCCATTGAATCATATGTTATCATATACAATATCTATCTGCATTGAATTGTAAATAAATTCATATGTTAGTAATTCATTATTACAGAACCTTTTAAAAATTTTGTTTTCCAAATTGATAAATATGATTAAACTGATATATAATCACATAACAATCATCAACGACATAACAATCACAAAAATGAATTGGAAGTTAAAAGTCTTGATTGTTCGGTTATGAAAAGTAAAAGATTGCTTTAATGTCTTGTATTTTCTTTCTTCTTCTTGTTGATGCATTTTCATTATCGCAATATATTTTATTTTTTTAATCATTATGCTTTCATCCAATGTTTAACTTTTCACTTAACGAGGTGTACAGTATTGTTAAGCTTCTAGATGATGAGGATTTGATCAAGAAATATTCTCCTAATGAATATGATACCTCCACCGTATGTAAAATTTCTTCAAAAATATATACTCATTTCATTTATTTTTAAGGTATGTAAACTTTCTTCAAAAATATTTATTCATTTCTAAACTATGTTTATAGGATCGTGACATAATCAATTCTCAAGGATATTATGAAGAGAAGGATTTAAAAGTAATTAAATCGTATACCTTCATCTTATCTACATATATAATACATATAATTTATTTAAATATCTGATCAATATATGATCGTTAGATCACTATTAAGGATTTTAATTATATATTTTTATCTAACTTTAAGATTTTTAATTGTTTTAAAATTCTATAGGAACCTACCAACGACAGTGACATTTTA
>NW_025856475.1:0-1865 GCF_002878395.1 Capsicum annuum | reverse complement strand
GAACTCTATTTTTATTATTTTTGAATCAGGATTCAAAATAAGTTATAAAGGTTCCGAAGCTGAACCAACCCTGCTACTAGCTTAAATTCGACACTTTAGATTTATTGCATAGTCTGTTTTGGCATGTGATTCTCAAATGAATGAATGTTGACCAAAATCAAGTATATGTCTTCTCAAGCCTCTAAAAATCACAACCTCACACAAATTATTTTCTACCGTATCAAAAATCATGTCAACCATCTCCACACTTTAAAATCAATATGTAGAAACTACGAAGAGGAAAAAATGGTCAAAACTCATAGAAATAAAAAATTCATAAATTCAGGTCATTACAAACAAACTCCTGTGTAATCACCCTAGTGGTAGCTTCATCTATCCGAAATCTGTGGTGAAAATTCTGTTATTTCGTTCTTGAAAAAGATAATAGGTTGAAGCAACCATGGGAATCTTATAGACTCCAGCACCAACACTTTTACCCCACAATACTTCATAGCCCATTATGTCTTATCCTTTCATCCAAGATTTCCTTTATGAATCCCTTGTCATCGTAGCAGCCTTTTCCATATGGCACCAGTAGCATAACACTGAAAGAAAAGATGTTGCACAGACTCATGTTCCACATTACAAAGGGGCACGCTAAGCTTGTAGCTATTACTTTGCCCAAGGATGTATTGTGCGCAATCTTACCTTGCATTTCTGCCAGAGGTTGTTTCCAAGATAAGTTTATGTACTGATACAAATATAAAATTTAGTTCAGCTATGACCCTGCCTCTATTGACTATGGGTAATGTTAGAAATCGGGCAGAAATAAAGCAAACCATAAACAGAAAGAAAATAAGAACACACAGATGTACGTGAAACCCATTGCGGAAAAAACCACAAGCAGAGGCATAGGAGGTTTCACAATAAAAGGAGAGAAATACAATGTGGAGCGACGTAATTTCTGAATAACCAAAATCAACCCACTAATTGCACTTATCTAATATGTGCATACAAATAAGTCCTAAGCCCAAAAATATAAAGGTCGGTCCAATCCTGAAGCCCATCAATGACCCCATTGAAAATCACAGATATGGGTCGTACCGCAAAACTTTCTGGGTCGGATCAACAAAATTCGGGTCATAACTCTAACAATTTTCAAGCCAACATTGTAACGACGATAACATAATGAGCCAAACTTCTGGCAAGGGGCAAAGTTCAACCTTCCTATTTTGTTATTAATTACTTACATAATACTCTTCCATTTAAAAAAATGAGTTATTTTGATTTATCACGGAGTTTAATTAAATAAAAAAGACTTCTAAATCTTGTGATTTTAAATTAAAGTTATGTCAAATGTAATTATAATTTTAAATATATCATGTGAAAAGTTGGAATAATATTGCTAAAAAAATAATTATTCTTTTTTAAACAGATTAAAAATAAAATCAAATTAATTTTCTTGAAATGGAGGGAGTACTTTTTAAGATGTTATATGTCCCACCGAATAAAAAAATAAAATATTTTTTGCTTGGCAAATAAAAGAAAGCCTTGAGTTATAGCATTACTCCATATTCCATAGCCCACTCCAGCAGCTAATGGAGTACACATCCAGGGTTGGCTCTACATAGTTAAAAAATGAGTTTTCCTGTCCACCGACAGTGGAACCATTTTTTACACTGTCTTTACTTTTTGACCGGTAATAGCAGTAAGACTTCATTTATAATTATTTTTTTTTTAAAAAAAAGTTAAAACATTAATTTATCACAGTTTCTCTCTCTACCTCCATAATCATCGTTTTCTATTGATCTACCCCTCTTCTCTCTCTCCTAAAAGCTGATAAGCAAACAATCCCTGAATATTCAATATCTCTTTCATTTAGTCAA
>NW_025856474.1:0-15711 GCF_002878395.1 Capsicum annuum | reverse complement strand
ATATTTATAAGCTGTAGAATATATCTAATAATCTCACATCAAGGATACAAAATATCCATAAGCATATAATCTCACACATATAGGAGGCATCTCATATCTAGGTGACATAATATCCATAAGCATATAATTATCTCACAATAAGGAGGCATCTCATATCTAGGAGGTATAATATCCATAATCATATATTTATCGCACATATAGAAGGAATTTCACATCTAGGAGGCATAATATCCATAAGCATATAATTATCTCACATATATAGATCATACCTTGTGACTATTTGGAATGTCACCTTTCTAGGACAATCGTATATCTAAGAGAAATATCATCTCAATAGGTCCAATAATCTTAGCTAAAAGGATATAGCATCTATAAGCCCAATATCATATTTAAGAGGAAAAAAATCTACTTAGGCCAATCATCAAGTCTAAGAGGAAGTAGCATCTCTATGGGCCAAATAACATATCTAAGATAAATATCATCTATAAAGCCCAATATCACTTCCATAAGGAATATCATAACCATAACTCAAAAATTCATAATTTCAGGGGATGCCATCATAATTTACACAATCACGAGGTAAGCGTAATCTAAATGTTCTCTAGTCCCAACTAGGCCTAACATCCGTAACCATGTCCACAATGATCAATACAAGTCTTGACCTAAGTGGGTCAGACGATCCCACTTCTAATCCTCAATTTCCATAATTAGGAACACCATTTACAAAACAAGGCTAAGTTATCTAGTTCAACATCTAGATGTCAAGTAAGCCACATTCAAGTCTAAGATAGGAACTTTGACTAGAAACAAAGGTACTCAAGTCAACTTTAGACAAATTACTACTTTAAGACTACCATACTAGCTCAATAAAGTTAAATATAATAATCATTTTTCCAATTCTAAAACCATATCCTAAACCTAGGATTATATCATATCCATACTAAAAGCTAATCTAAACCAGATAGAAGGCAATAGGATTCAAAAAGGTTTTAACCTTATCATTTTACAGGTCAAAAACCCTCATCTAATCCCCAAACATCAACAATTAATGCTAAGTTATACTACTCATAATCAAGCTTAAAATTCATGTTCACACACAATATATATCACACATCATCTACAAACAAAAGTTGATCGAATCCTACCTCAAAGTTGAACTGCAAAAAACTGTACTTTATTCACCAATGTCCATCTTTACTTCACAATTCCAAAATGCCATCACACTATCAAAATCATTATAAACTCATCAATACTAGACTAACAATACCCATATTTCACTATTATGCTTTGGGTCCAAAACCAATACCAAAACCCCAAGTGGGTCCCACTGATGACAAATATATTTTCAAGACCAACCTAATGATCATACATGAATAAGAAATCATAACCCCCCAAGAGATACGTGAAAATAAAGCTAAATTTGGGTTAAAATTATGCCCTAAACTAAAATAAAATTTTGGGTCAAAACTAACAAATCCAAGTATGAATTAAAAGGATTCATACCTTAAATCGGAAGATATTCGTGTTAAAAGATGTTTTGCAAGCTTCCTAGTAATTCACAATACTCAATTTTTTAGTTATTATACCCATTTAGGGTTTTTGAATATCAAAGGTGAGGAATAAATGGCCAAACTCGTGGCTATGGGGTCTATTTACAAACAACCTCCCCCTAGGCAAGTAGATGTCGTGATCACCGTCGCACCAGAAACAACAAAACATAGAAATTTTCCAATTTCCCAACAATACCTCTGTATTTATTTGGAATTAATTATTAGCAAAAAAAATAATTAAAAATGCTAAATTTGATGTTCCAGATGCATTGTCAAAGTGTAATTTTCAATCCAAGGTCATTTAAAAAAATATGGGTCCCACACCAAACTTTCAAATTTTCAACTTTCCGATTAATAGGTCAAAATGACCTTGGGTACATCGTGACCTAAACCAAAGGTCTACCCAGACTAAAATCAATGTTTAAGAGTTGTTGGCACCATCTGAATTGGCATCCGAGATTGTTTCACTAAAGTTTTTACCCTGTGGCCATTTAGAACCAGCGAAGACCTCTAAATAGAGAATTGGTTCTAAAAACCAAACGAACTACTCGGTAACTAAACCGTTAGTCCCAGCAAGTAATAAATGACTTAGAAATCCACAGAGAAGTCAAATAGTTGAAATAGGTATAAATATGTAAATGACCGAAAGGGTCATTACATCTTTTCATCCACCTTAATTCATATCTCTCAAATCTCTAAAACAAGGCTGGAATTTTTTATAGGGACTATGGAAGGATTCGATATTATTCTTGAATACTTATTGTTTTGATCTCCCCTATCTGTCACAAAGACCCTATTATTTTAATAGTCCTTAGAGATTGGGACTATAAAAATATTGGATCCATTCCCCTTTAACATGGGCAGCAGAAGCAACCATGGAGGGTTTGGAGTTGGAATCATTCTCCTCCTTTACAAAAATATCTTTATTAGAATTCTCAGTGTTACATACTTCATTTCTAACTTCTTTAGATTGGGAAGGTTTATTAGGGTTGCAGCCTCGACAAAGGCAATAGATGTCGTGTCCTTGGCCATAGACTGGTGGAGAAGACCACCTCAGTCTCACTTGATCTGTCAGACTCACTCTTTGAGGTTGGAGGTGTGTCTATATGTGCCCTCTTATTTGATATTTCAATATAGCTTTGTGGTTTCATTGTACCTATATAAAAAAAGTTGGTATCAATTTTTGAAAATGTCAATAGATCTAGTAAATGTGTTAGATGAACCTTTTTATGATCATGCAATGAAGTCATGATCATTATTTCCTATCAAAGGAAGGGCTCCGTAAAAGTATTAGGGGGATATGCCCCTAGATAATTAGACGCTACAATCTTGCAATAAAAGTATGATCGTACTTTCTAATCATAGAAAATCACTAAAGTACTGGAGGCATGTCACATCAGATGAGTACATACCATAATTGTACAAAGATAGGACAATCATAGGATATTCTTGTATAATGACAAGTTACAGGATTTTAACAAAAACACACAATAAACCAAGCTACGCTTATATTTAGATACCACAATTACAGTTTGTGTCATGGAGTGGACTGGTTTGTGATAGGTTTCTAATAGCTAAAAGGACCTTATTTTGACCATTATTTACCATACTTAAAAACAAATGAGTACATAGACTTCCCTATTGTCGGTACTCATTGAAAATGTATAATTTAAACATAGTTTTACAATATAGGTGCAATAATGGATCAATCAATATAAAAGAAGCACACCTAGGTAATGAACTTTAATTTTCTTTTAAGAATATACACACTTTAGAGGTTAATTCGATAAGTAGTACCTAGGGTGCACAAAATTGAGGTAAATGTTCTTTCTTTTTACTATTTTTAGCACTCCAAATAGTGTGAAGTGAGTTTGAATGAGTGTTTTGGTGAATCGACTCGAGTGTATAGGGTTCTAACATTAGTTTTATAGTCAGGTCTAGTCGGGTTTACTGACTCTTTAAAATTACTAAACCTAATAGATGAATTGAATATATAACTATGGGATATAACCATAATCTTTACTTTGTCACATTTCATGAGGGATAAAATAAATCATACATGCAAACCTTCAGAGCTTATGGATAATCATGATATATTACCACTATCCTTCTTTAAACTCATAGGTTCAATCTCTATTTTGATTAACTAGAAGAGTATAATCAAAGATTTGACAACACAATCATGTAATCTAGGTATGATCATGGTGACCTATCATGGCTTCACCCCAAATTTTCGGCCTCCAGGTCTTTGATCAAGTGTGCATAGATGACTAACCTACGACCTCCCACAATTGTCCAATCCTCTTGTGGGTTAATTCATGAATTTAGTTCAACCTCTTCTTTTCTTGCACAATCTCTTCACTGATAACAAACATTACCCTATAAAACATAAAGTACAAAACATGGATTGCATCCTAAGAAGCACTTGATTTAACATCACGGAATGACATGGCTAAGTTGGTTACTAAAACTTTAAAAACAAGCCCATGGGTTGTCTCCAATAAAGCACCTGATTTAACATCATAACACAACCTATCTCCCTTGACTACTAAGACTTCATCAAGGTTCAATTTCTTACATTCCCTCATCTCTTTTGTAGTTCCGACATAGTGCTTAACACGTTTACAATTTACCATGAATAGTACACCTTCATACCTATTTAAATAAATTGCACCATGAGAAATAATCACATCATCGTGAATGTTATAGAATATTTGCACCTTATCTTTCTAGGAAACAAGAGAAATCTTGAATTTTACAACAAGGTGTATTTATGCACCTAAGTGTCATTATCTACATGTATTTAGCCTAGTTTTGAGGACTTATAATGTACGTAATGAGTTTTTAATGATATAATTGAGAATCTATGTGTTAAACTACTTTTTATATATTTTTTAAGGTGTGTTTCAAACAATTTTAGAATAAAATTTATTACTTAGAGTTTAGAAGAGAAAATTAGTGTTACTAGATTGAGCTAGGTGTTGTTCTAGTGTATCTCGATGAATTTTATTGGGTTGTATGAAATAATTCGTGGTGTTTGCTATTATATGGGAACATGTGAGATGTTAGGAGAATCTTCATGATTATAAAATTGTCTAATGATGTTGTAAAGACACTCACCAAGTGAAGAAATCAAAGGCAAAAGAAAGGAGTTTAAGATAGCAAAATCTGAAATTTTTGAGGCCATGGGAGTACCGTGCCCTTGAACCCCTGAAAAAAAGGTGTGTCATGCCCCAAGACACAAACATTACATGAAAAACCAGTAATCATCCATCTTAATGGTGTAACACTCCCTATATTCAACACAACATGGGCATGCCACGCCCAAGGGCACAAAATGGGCTACTCCTCTCATATTATAAATAGGACACTTGGGTTTTTTTACACACACCATTGATTGAAAACACTTGAAGAAGGATACAATTAGGATCCGTTATATTTTCATTAGTTTAATTTTTGTTTTATACGTGAATTTGATTCTTGTAATTCATTGTAAGACCTTGAGATACTAAACACCATGTTCTAGGGTTGAGGCCAAAAACCTGAATACTTATGCTTTCCATTGTGTTGGTTTATTATTGATTATCATGTTTTATTGTTCTTATACTATTGTTATCAATTTTCTAACGATTTGTAACCCATAGGATAAACCTATATTTCTATTGTGACCCCAGAAAGAGGAAGAATAGATTACTTCATCGGGAATATGGAGTGGGATCCTAGATTTTCAAGGGATTGAAGTTAGGATTTGCATTTAGGATAAATATTCACCATATTTGGTTCATATACAACATGAAATATAAATATGTTTAACACATTTCTCACATACCTGTTCAACGTGTAGTTGTGGGGCTAAGTTAGATAGATAATTGGAGGATGACCATTCCTAAATTATGTTATCAACCTTATGAATCAATAACCAAGATAATTAACAAAACCAAAGCGATTGTATACATTGGTAGAATTGTCTCAAGTACTTTACATTATCATATTTTTTACAGTTTCTTTTATATTTAAAACCTCAAACTTTATTGGTTACCATCAACACTTTTTTTAACCTTCTTAGTAATGCTAGAATTAGACTGTTATTGAGAACAAGTCCCTGTAGGACTGATACTTTGGTTTTAAAGGCCAATTTAATTCTTAGGTGAACACGTACACTTGCGTGTGCACGAGGATACAACACCAATCTCAATTTTTCCATTTTACCTTATTCTAGATTCAGCTTTTTAATACCCACAATACCTTATGTTAAAGTTCAACAAGCAAGTGGCATACTTTTCCATACCTAAGCTTATTTAGGGAAACACCTATTTAAGTCTTGAAATCTATCTAGTAAGCCCACAATGCATCATCAAACTTTCTAGTCCAGTCTATCCTATTGGCGTTCACAATCTTCACTGATACAGACTTGATCTCTCAATATAAGACCTCAACTTGCCTACTCGTTTATGCATGGTAAGGTATTGCCACCTTGTGTATGAAAAAATATTTCTCATACAAAGATTTATATAGATGATTGAATAAATGCAATCCTCCATAACAACTGATAGCTCAGGGATACAAAATTTAGAGAAAATTTTCCTTTTGAAAAAGCTTGTGACACTCTGCCCTTTATTGTTTGGAATCATAATTGGTTCAATCCACATGGACGCATAGTCCCCAACAACAAGGATTTACTTCCTCCAGTATGAGCTCACAATGGGTCCATAAAGTGAATATGTGACATATCAAACAACCCAAGCACTAGAATAGTAGTCATTGGTAGTTCGGGTCTATGAGAGATGTTCCCTTGCCTTTGGCATTATTCACAGGCCCTAGTATAATCACATGTATCTTTGTCAATGGTAGGCCGATACTAACCATATTAAAAGATCTTGTGCATAGTCTGTACACCTCCATGATGACCCTAAATAGCTACGAGTGACATACCTTTAAGGTACACATGATCTCAACCTCAGGAATGCAACTCCAAATCACACCATCTGCACAAACTCAAAACAAGTATGGCTCATCTAGAATGAACTTCCTTACCTTATGCATGCTTTAATTATTGAAACAATATATCTTTTGGAACTAGATCACTTGACAAATAGTTGAAAAAATCTGTAAACTAAAGGATTAAGTCTTTTGATGCTTCCAAGACCTACTCATTTGGAAAAATATAATCAATTTCAATCTCATCCCCTTGTTTTAGCATTGTCTCCTCCAGAAAGCATGATAAATTGTAGGCTACATGATTCTCAGTCCCTTTTTGATCCTTGATCTCAATGTTGAATTCCCGTAACAACAATACCTATTAAATTAACCTTATCTATGCAAATTTCGTCGCTATAAGTTATCTAAAAATTACATGGTCAATATGCATAGTTACTTTTGTGCCAGTAAAGTAAGACTAAAATTTCTCAAATACAAACACAATAAAAAGGAACTATTTTTGAGTCATAGTGTAATTTTTGTAAGCTAGATTAAGTGTTTTGCTAGCATAGTAAATGGGATATAATATTTTCTCTTGTCTTTATCCTAGGACTGCATCTAGCACTATGAAACTAGCATTACATATAACCTCAAATGGAAAAGTCCAATCTAAAGAACAATCATAGGGACTAAAATCAAGCACTCTTTCAGACACTCAAAAGCTTTAAGTCATACCTCATTATACAAAAATTTTATGTCTTTCTCTAGCAACTTGCACAATCAATTTGCAATTTTTGAGAAGTCCTTGATTAATCATCTATATAAACATACAAGTCCAACAAAATTATGAAAACCTTTTATAGAAATTTGTGGAGGAAATTTCTAAATCACCTCAATATTTTCCATGTTTAGTTCAATCCCTTCTGTAAAAATCTTATGACCAAGCACTATTCCTTCTTACCCATGAAGTGGCATTTCTCCCAGTTCAGCACTATGATACATTCCTTGCATCCCATCAGAATGTCATCAAGATGTTCCAAACAATCATTAAATGAGTTACCCACCATGAAAACCTCAATAATGTCCTCAATCATGTCAAAAAAGATGTTTATCATACAATGCTAAAAAGTAGCAAGAGCATTGCATAGACAAAATAATATCCTCTTAAATAAAAACTTCTCATATAGACAAGTGAAAGTTGTCTTCTCTTTGTATTCAGGGCAATAGAAATCATATTATTATCCAAGTAGCTATCTTGAAAATAACACCATACCCAACCAACAAGATGATCTAACATCTGGTCCATGAAAAGCATAGGAAGTGATCTTTCTCCATCCATGAATTCAACTTCCTATAGCCCATGCGAACATGCCATTTGTTGGCTAGCCTCATAGGATTTAGCTCATTCTTCTCATTAGGAACCATAATAATTACACCATTTTTTAGCATACATTGAACTAGGCTTACCTATTTTCTGTCACTAATCGGATAATCCATACCTGCATCCAATCACCTAATGTTCTCTTTCTTCATAACCTCTAGCATGAGAAGCTTAAATATATTTTGGTGCTCAATGCTATCAATATAATCTGACTCAAGTTGGATTTTGTGAGTACAAATACCAAGTGAAATTCTAATAATATCTGCAATGGACCATTCAATGGCCCTTTTAAATCTCTACAAAATAGATATTAAGGTCTTAGCCTACCACTTAAGTAAATTTGCTACAATGATAATTATAAAGTTGTTGTTGGTCTATAGAAATACATATTGCAGATGATAAGGGGGCCTTGATTTCTAATATAAGAGGCTCCTTAATAGATGATTTATTCGATAGGCTTACTCTATTCTTTATATTAAGATCAAACTTTTTTATGCGTAAGTTTATGACCCCAGCCAACTAGTGCACTCACCATCTAATCATACTCGTCAATGCGATCACTACAGAAATTAATTTTTATCTTCATAAGTGCCTCATCACAAAGTCTTTCCTTAATTTAAACTACCAACTCATCCTCATCTATGGCATCTATTATAAAGATCATACGTATTTATTTTGACTACTTCAGAGACTGGCAGACATTAAAAGTAGCCAGCTTATTATCCAATCAATACTTCATCTTCTCAGTCTCCATATTAACCAATTTATATCTAGTCACACGACAAAGCCTTTCTAATATAATAGAAACCTTAAAATCAGCTAAAAATATGAAAGATGGTACTGTTATCGACACGTCAAATAATATGTCCATCATCTTTTTAACAGAGTAATTTGCCATTAGAAGCTTCAAAGAGGTCTATTTAGGTGACCCTAATGCTAACTACTTGTAAGCAATAAATAATATTAGGTTAATTATAGCATATGAGTCATAAAGGACAGTGGAAAATTTTAAGACCTAATAGTACAAGGAATTATGAATGCTCTCGGGTCTTCTTTCTTTTTTACTAGATACTGGAAAGAAATTTCTATGATTGGGTACATTGTCTATAGGCTCAAAACTCATTTTCCTCTTTTTTTTTACCATGTCCCTTTTAATAGCCTCTACAATAGAAATGTTCACAAAGAACTCTTTCATCTTTGAAATATACTTTGGTTATTTTCCCTCTTCGATTTTCTTTCAATCTTTGGGGAAAAAGAAGAGGAGGTCATGGAATGGGATTAAATATTATTGTGAACTCCTTACCCTTCCCTTTGTTAGACTTAACTTATTTTTTAGAAACTTGAGGCTTTTGAGATGCTTCTTCATTCACAACTAAATTATCTGCTTCATTTTTATCCTCACGATTAATCATCATAGGGTCATCCATCTTATCATCAACAACATATATAGGTGGATCAGTGGTAGCCTTACTACTCCGACTAGTGATGGCTTGGTTGTGGCTATCATTCCTAGGAGTTTGGATAGTGTTTCTCACAAGTATGACAAGTTGACATTGATTCAATGTGAAAGACATCTACTTAAATTATTGCAGAAGCTTATTAATAGTAGTTTAATGAGATTTTACTTTTTGGCTCATCTTTGGAATGTCTTCCCTAATCTTTTTAAGGAAAATTTCATGACTTTCCAACCTCCTAACAAGTATTAGAAGTAAAGATTCCATCCTTCAATTTCCAAACTCATCCTCATGATTCCCTAGTGGGAAATAAAGGCCACTCTTGTATTTATAGTTATCTTTCCTCTTCAAATCACCATCTGTATCCCTACTACTATCTCTATACCCAGACCTATTGTAGTTATCTTTATAATAGCTATAACCTTGATTCCCTTATATAGGTTCTAATTGTCTTGACTATATCCTTGACACTTGGCTCAAAACGCACCACTTTTGTATCGATATATTTAGCCACTTTATAATAATTCAAATCTTCATATCTAGAAGCCTTACCTCATGTACCCATCACATTGACCTTCTCAACTATAGCTTCAGTAAATTGCTTAGTAAGCAACCCATTCATAGTCTTCAGTTATGCCATATCTTGAGCCACTATCTCATCTAGTGTTTGCTGAACATTGGAGGCTTCGATTGCATAAATGATGGATGATTTGTTTGCCTTTTAAGTATGCCACCCTTGGTTTGTTATTGTAATATTATCTAAGATTTTAGAAGAATGCTCCCATATTAGACTTAAGAAGTACCCACCAGTCATAGTGTCCATTAAATGCTTAGTGTTAGCATTCAAGGTTATGTTGAAGATCTCTAGCAATTTTCAACCAGTAATCTTATGATATGGCTCATTTTGTAGCTTATTTTAAACCTCAACCATGTTTCTTATGGTGCCTCTGAATACATCTATTGATCTCAACTCTCAATTACAATATTTTTTAAGAAAGGAAAAATTAGTCCAATAATTGAGTCCTCAACTCATTCCATGTAATAATAAATCCATTATGGAATTTACTTATCCATAGAGTAGCTTCTCCCATTAAAGAAAATAGAAATGACCTCGATCGAATAGCCTAATGACTTTTCCACTAGATTATATGAGGTACAAATCTGCACAAAGTTCATTACATGTATGTATGCATTATTAGTAGGTAGGCCAGCAAACACTTCTTTCAAATTCAATATCTAGATCATCGCACTTATGATATCGAATTAGTACCTTAAGGCAATTCTGGTGGAATTATGACACCAATTTAGTTGGCTCTACATAACCCAAATCTACCTCTGGATTATCATAAGTAGGTAGGTATTGTTGGACTGGCTATTTGTCCCTATTTCTTCTTATTCTTTCTGTCATATCAAGTGCAACAAGAAAATCTACCTTTTCATATCTCACGTATAAGTGTGGCATGCTACACACCTACAAAATCAACTCCACATGACACGACTTTGTGGACACCCAATGACCATGAACCTAGTCTCTAATACCAAGCCTGTCATGACCTAAACCAGGACTTAGTTATGACAGGTATCTTAAGTCTGCTAGGGAACAGGTACTACCCCCATTAGCCTAGCCAGAACACAATACAACTAGTAGCGAATGATTTTTGAATATATAACCAAATAGATAAATCAATAACCAGAGGGATCTATTAATACATAACACAAAGCACCCACACTTTGTCCATAAAAGACTATAAGAAACCAAACATAAACCTAAGTTAGGAAATTCCCTAAAACATAGACAAAACCCACCAAAATTGTCTAAGGCATAAGTAAATACAAGACCATAAAATAAGGGCCTTTTGGAGAATGGAAGCTCACGACTTCCAAGCTAATCTAGAAAAATCCAGAAATCACCTACCGCTGCTCAAGGAAACAGAAGTATCTTTGAACCCTGCATCATGTGGGGATACAACATTCGGTGATGATCAGAGGGGTGAGCGATAACATGTAACTCAACAAAGGGATAAAATGATGCGATGATCAATCGATCCAAAACCATTCAAAACAATATGCACACAATCATATACATACATATCTGTATAACATATTGGGATAGGGAACAAGGTTTAGCACAAACTTTAAAACATTATGTTGGACTATGTAGCTATCGCTAATCTAGGCACCCATGAGCTATATGGGTCCAGATCCCCCTGCTGAAATGACCAAGTGTGCGTTAGCCGCATGAACCAGAGATATCTAAAGAAGACATGGGAATTCCCCAACCCCATGTCATTCCAAGATACATATATATATGTGAACTATGCACACGATCATTAATACACCTACGCTGCAAATATGGTTTCCAATAATCATCCTCCCTAGGAGTTACTCCTTCACGGTAACCAACATAATCCCTCAGTAAAACTAATTAAAACAAATTTCTCATTCCTGTTCATTAACAAAGATTCATCCATTACAATATATATCACTGGTATCGTCATATAAATTATGCTTGAAAGCTAATATCATTATGCCATTCAAAATATTCATTTATCTTATAGGAATGCCCTGACCCTCATGAATTATCAAGTTAAATTTAGGTGAATGCCTCGACCCTCATAGTTTTTAATTATCTCAACACATGACCAATTAGGCCTTCAAAACCATTTTTATCCATTTACCTATTTATGCAATGCCATAGTATAGGGGAATAAGCCAAATCATGTGATTATCCATATTTCATTGCCAATTATGCAAGTATATTAAGAGCAACACAATTTCAAAAACCAGTCCAAAACCAAAATCATCTATTTGGGGGAATGACACGACCCCTATCCTATATTACCATGCCTATGTACCCAATAAATTTAAAACCATCAAGCATAAAAAATCATGGAAAACCCATTCAAATTACAGCCATCTGTAACCCTCGACTCAAGTTCCAAAACCAATAATTAAAACCATATGAATATTAATATTGTATGCCATTAATAAAATAAAACTTTGTAAGAAAGTGGTACATGCCTGAGAATATCAAGAATTTGGAGAAAAAATCACACAAATTAACCTCGAGATGCTAAATTCCTTGAAAACCCAAGTTGTTCTTGCTTGGAGAATTACGAAGAGTTAAGGAATTGTTTAAAATTTTCAAAGTGATTAAAATAACTAACTTTAGATGTTTTATCGTTGTGGGTTATGATTGAGGAAAACAGGAAATGACCAAAGCACCCTCAATTAGAAGTGCAGGAAATTAATAGCCAGTTGTTATTGGTCATATCACGAGTTGTGACGACTGGATACGATTTTTTGCCTTGACTCATAGTCTGGGTAGTGACTCAGGACAATACTCACTTGTTTGGCATGAGTCACACCCTAATACTTAGTACCAGACCTTACAGTTCCCAGGGTCCTTATCGTACTTAGGACAGAAACTTTGGATACTTCACTAGTTTGGTCATGAGTCCCTCCCTAAGACTCGTGACAAGAGCTTACGACACATGAGTAGCCGATTGTAGAGTGGGCAATGAGCTCAAAAACTCAAAAATTTTAGAGGCAAAAATCTGGAGTGTTACAATAGTGATCCATTCCCAATTTCACTTAGGAATGGGTAACCTTTGAAGAAAACCTCTAGGCCTCAAATGTTCGACCTATACCTCCTAGAAAAATATGCAACTAGACACAAAATCCTCTATAAATTTCCTTATACCACCCACTACTAGTGTTCTTTTAAATCACAATACATCTTTGTCACTCCTTGCTAAATAAAGTACCTAGAATAATGGGCCTCCTTTAAGATGATTCTAACTTAATTGCCCAATATTGGTACACAAATTTAGCCTCAAATCCTCAAAATTCCATAAAAATTAAGGGAGGTTTGTTTATCCTTTTCAGTCAACACCTTCTCCCAAATCACTCTCAAACCATCATCATATAATTAATGAGCCTGAATCTGCTCCATCAAAGAGGATCTAGACTTCACAAATACCAAAACACACCCAGATGTAAAATTATAAAGCCTAACCATCTGTTTAGCTAAAGAATTATCCTTTAAGGGTAAAGGCCCCTCTTGGGTCAACAGATGCACCAAGCTACCCATACTAGTCATCTTCTGACTCAAGGCATCTGCAACCATATTAGCCTTGCTAAATGATAGAGAATATTCAGATCATAATACTTATACAACCCAAACCAAAGGCATTGCCTCATATTTAAATTTCACTTTGTAAAGAAATACTAAATACTATTGTAATTCCAGAAAATCTCACAACGGACACCATACAAATAATGTCTCCATAACTTCAATGCAAACGCAACCACACTCAACTACAAATTGTTGGTAGGGTAATTCTTCTAATGAGGCTTTAACTATGCAATTACCTTACCCTTCTGTTTCAACAAGACACCTAACCTAATGCTAGAACTATCACAAAAGATTGTAAAGCCTACACCTTTATTGGGCAAAGTTAAGATAGGAGCTAATGTCAATAATTTATTGAGGTTTTAAAATCTCACCATAGAAGCATTAGACAACTTATAAGAAATCTTCTTCAAAGTTAACTTTTCCAAAAGAGTAGCAATATACAAAAAAAACCCTATAAAACATCAATAGTGGCCAACTAAACCAACAAAAAATTTAATCTTATTCGGAGAAGTTGTTCTGGCCCAATCACGAACTACCGTAATCATGGCTGGATCGACCATGATACCATCTTTGGTCACAACATAACCCAAGAAAGAGATACACTCCAACTCAAACTCGTACTTGGAGAATTTAGCATATAACTTTACTTCTCTCAACCTCTAATGGACAATCCACAAATAATCCACATGGTCGTCCTTACTCATAGAGTAAACAAATATATCATTTTTAAATAAAATGATAAAGAGTTGAGATACAATTAAAACTCTTAGTTCATCAACTCCATAAAATAGATTGGAGAATTGGTCAACCCAAAGGACATGACCTAGAACTCTTAATGACCATCTCGAGTCTTAAAGTTATCTTTGAAATAGCTAAAGCTCTAATCCTCAATGATGATGCCCAAACCTCAAAGAAATGTTAAAAAACACAAAATCACAAAAAAGTTAATCAAATAAATCATTAATAGGAGGAAGAGAATACTTATTATTAATCATCCACATTGTTTAACTATTGATAATGACTACACATGCACATAAACCAATCTTTTTTCTTCACAAATAAGATAGTATCACCCCAAGTTGATAAACTAGGTTGAATAAATCATTTATCCAACAATTACTTTAATTGGTCTGTCAAAACACAATTTGTCAGGTCATACTATAATCTGCCAGTAGGCAAGCCAATCCCGTAGTTATGAACAATCTGTAAAAAAACTACCCCTAAAATGAAAGAAATAATTCGGAATAGATGAAATAAAAGACCAATATACATAAGATAATCCCCAAACCTAGTGGAATCAGTACAAGAGCCTCTATTATAAGAAGGATACAAATAAGATACGAAATCTAGTATATAAGAGGGAGAGAAGTAATACTCCAGATGCCGGGAGCTCACTTGAAGTCTAAAAAATGTGGCTGCTCAGCATGATGCACAAAATAGTAGTAAGAACTATTCTATGATCTACAGGCTGCAGAAGTGTTGTATGAGTACTGAAGACGTGGTACTCAGTAGAAAACTACCAAATGAGCTCAAAAGATAATACAGATAAATATAATATATAAACCAAATAAAAAGTACACCTAATTGTCCAGCAACCATTTAAGAGAGTCAATGACATAATAAGGATAAACTATCCTATTCATAACCAAGAATCTAGCATAATAAGGCTAAGAAAGTATTAAGGATGAACTATACTATTCCAACCATACTTAATAACCTCAACACTATATTGTATATCACTTGACAATATACAAAATAAGGGAGAAAGAAAGACATATATGAGCATACAAGGCAAACAATAAATATACAATCTAAATAAATTAAAGGAAGGGATATACGGTAACACTATAGTTACATATATATATATATATATATATATACATATATATATATACAAAGTCAACTTGAGGTACAACCTAAATCATTAGTCTAGGATTTTATGATTCATAATCATAGCAGGAACTAGTGTTAGAATGCAATAAGATTTCTAATCCATACTTCTAATCATTAGATAGTCATGCATAATAATTTAATCCTATGATAGAATAGCTTTAATCATAACTCAAATAGCTATACCAAATCATAAATATGTCATGAAGTAGCCATAACAATAATTATAGAAATAGCAATGACAACTTGAGTAATTGGATAGTCCTACAAAATACTACCTAACTAAGCCTTTCACAAATCGAACTGCCCCAAAATTAGATGGTTAAATCAATATACAACACACCACAAGCCATACTCATCACCCATACATATGCAACCCCC
>NW_025856473.1:0-1472 GCF_002878395.1 Capsicum annuum | reverse complement strand
AACCTTTTATTCGACAAAGACTTTAGGCAGCAGCATTCGATTTAGTCAAAATTTACATAGCGATGTTGAGTTCTTCTATGGTGGTGGTGGAATTCAACATCAGTTCGTTGCCTCGTTTTGCTGCCCCGAAGGCGGTAAACCTACTCTCGTCCCTTTTAACTTATCATTTTCTTCTTCATCCTTGTTTCTCTGTAATAATGTTGGAGTGATGGATATGAGGTATATTGTGGAGGTTGTGTGGTTGTTTTAATGATGAATGTAGAGTCTGTTATGAAGGTTGTATAGTTTGTTTAAATGGTGGGAAAGTCTGTTGTATGGTTATTTTTATTAAGTGTTGAATTCTTTGTTCATGGTTTTATCTTGGTTGATTCTGACTCACTTGTCTGATTTTATTCACAAACATGAAGTTTTAAAACTTATAAGGGCATATTCAGGAAAGTGGCACCCCGTTCTTTGTTCCCGTGATCAATAATGCAGAAAGTTTTTTTTTTTAGGAATTATGTTATATCTATGTTTTTACCTATTCTTGGTATCTCTTTGGTCTGCTTATGATTTTCTCTCATTAAGTTTGAGCTTTCCCCTGATTTTTGTTCGTTACAGCAAATAAGAACCCCCCTTTGGATCCCCGGTTATCTTCCAGCTTGTGGTTTAAAGATGAGTAGGAAAAGGGAAGAAGATGCACCATATAATATTTGTCTGGGATCCTTTATGAATTTGTTGTTGATAACACAATTTTGATCAGAAACCATGTTTTTATATAGTTTATGTCCAGTCCAGATTGGTCAGTTTGTTTTCTTCGTCGTCTCTTTCTGGTTTTCTTATTTCTGTTCTTTGCTTTCCTGGATATCTGGATCATTTGCCTAAAGGTACTAAAATCTGCTTTTGAGATGGTATAACTCACTGAAATTCTTTCTTTTTCTCTTAAAACTGTGTACGTTATTATAGTGGCTAGTTTCTCTTGTTGGGGTTTTGGTTTATTCTTATTGTTGAATACTAGATTAGGATGTAGAAAGAATTATTTCACCTCACCTATATTATTGTCCTTCAATGTAATTACGATGTGTTGATGTCAAATGGATTGATCACCTTTAGGTTGTCTGGAGTAACTCGTCAAAGAGCGCAATGTTTGTTGCTTTGTTTCCTTGTTCTACTTGTGAATTGAGCCAAGAAATTTGTTCTCCTCCTTATCCAAATTTTTTCTCCTCCCTATCCGATTTGAGATATCATTGGCCTCGTTTACAAATTTGTTTCATCTTTTTGATCCGGCGTACATTCAATCCATGAAAATGTTGTTGGATTCCTAGCATCTAAAGAATAGTGAACTAGACAAGGCATAGATTTGATTCAATTTAGGATTCCTCAATGATCTCTTGACTTTTGGTTCAATATAATCTGTCAAGGAGAGGAAGAAGCTTGTTTGAAGCTATGATCATTTGTTTTAAGTGCTAAATTTGAAAGTTTCTACCTTTACT
>NW_025856472.1:0-1858 GCF_002878395.1 Capsicum annuum | reverse complement strand
AAGGTCGTAGTTACGGTTGATCCTCCTTCTTAGTCTCAAAGGAATGCCTGGCATCTGTCAATTTAATCTGATTTTGAGTTGATGAAGATGAATTTTGGGTGCACTAGATGGGTATTTATATAGACCAAAATAGAACCCTTTGGTCTTCCCGCTCATTGGTTGGTAGACGTGTGAATGGTGAAAATCGAAGAGAGGTAGCGTATACCCAATCAACAAAACGTGTGATTGAACGTGCAACAACTTTTTTGATGTGTAATAAATGCTCAACTGTTCAATTGTCCCTGTGAATATTTAGGATTTTTAATAGACCTTATATGGGATCGATAATAAACCATGCGTTAAATAAAGAATAAAAGTAATAGACCAGACACACAATATATAGAATACTTTAAAAGGTCGATAATAGACACGGAGTGCAGTCGATAAATCTCATTAATCAGACAACTGAAAGGTTGTCAAAAATACATACACTGCCATGACTTACAAAAACACAAATTCATACAAGACTAACTACGATTTGTTGTTGTTACAAGTGGTTCTCTTGTGCCCGGGTCTCTTGCACAGTGAACACTTGTTCCTCCTCTTTGACTTGAAAGTCTCGCCCACGCCCTTAACGTATTTTCTTTTCTTCCTTCCGAGCTTGGTGATCACGAGAGATGAAATGATGTTCACGTGTACGCGTCATTCGAACTCCAAAGGGACAACATTAACCGACTCTGAATACGCAAGGAGGTACTCTTCCACTTTATACAGGGGCGAAGAGTAATCATAGACTCTCAAACCATAATCTTCATTGTGCTTCGATCGCAAAGCGACCATCGCGTGATTGCATGATATTTTGACCAGGTCAAACTTCCAGCAAGAATACGACCTTTTTGGTAGGTCGACTTTGGTCGTACAACCACTTTTAAATACAGTGTATTGCTTTTCGTCCCCGCTTATGTTCTCCACATAGAAGGAGTCGCCCTCGCTCATATTGTCTCTTAAGATCTTTTCGGCGATGGGCACAAATTTTCTTTCCTTATATTTAAGGACGTAGGCACGCCTCTCCCTAAATATTTCACCAACTTTTTGGAAAACGAATTGAATATGGATGCCACGAGGTACTCCTTTTTGGCAATCAACATAGCGTTCACCGACTCGGAAATATTTGTGGTCATCACGTCAAACCTTTTACCGGGGAAATATGCCCTGCTCCATTTCTCAAAACCAAGATCATGCTCAAGGAAAAAGGTTGTCTCGGGACAGTAGTTCTTGAATTCCACAAAATAGTCACTAACCTCATTGGAAGAATATGTCTTTGCCACGTTGTAGAATAGAAAGAGGTGTTCTCCACAGTGGTGATTTACCCAGAGATTTTCACCTAGGTACCTCATACAGTACCCATGATGAGCATGGTTGTACACCTTCGCGATTCCGTTGGCGATGCTCTTGTGCCTATTGGAGATAAAGCACAAATCTAGTCCATCGATCACAATAGACTTCAGCTTCCCAAAGAAGAACGTCCAAGATGCATCGTTCTCCTTGTCAACGACGCAAAAGGCAATGGAATAAATATGGTTCTCCATATCCTGTGCAACCGCCGTATAAATAAGTGTCATCAACTGCAATAACCTTCATCATGTGAGCGAATCCCCTAATGCAAGGGCCCAACGATAAAAAGTAGTACATAAACCTACAATCGACCTTGTTTACCATGTGGAATAGGTAGTGCCAACATTAAGAGCGTCGATCATGTATGAAAAAGCGGGCAAAAAGCGATACCCATGCTCCGCTATCCCTCGAACCAATTCCTTGGCAATCATACCCCCTAGCCAATATTTCCAATAGTTTGATCTACTTTTCAAGTTCTTGAAAA
>NW_025856471.1:0-1281 GCF_002878395.1 Capsicum annuum | reverse complement strand
AACACTAGGATTGGGATGCTCCCCTGCCTCCCTAGCATGCTCGGGTCAATTTTCGACCTACAGAACCCCCGAACCCCGAGCCTACCCCCGAAACCGTGGGCTATAGCACACCGATTGGCGCTAAAATTCCTCGTTCGTGCCGTTTCACTCGTTTGACCAATAAAATGGCCCTACCTTATACAAACGGACAACACTGGAACGTTCTCCAGCCTCCCTGGCATGCCCGGGTCAATTTTTAGCCCACAATACCCCCAAACCCTGAGCCCATCCCTCGAAACAGGGGGCTATAGCACACCGATTTGTCCTTAAAATGCCCCGTTTTTGCCGTTTCATCCGTTTGACCAACCAAATAGCCCTACCCATGCAAATGAGCAACACTGGGATGCTTCTAGCCTCCCTGGCATGCCCAGGTCGATTTAGGCCCACGGTACCCCGAACCCCTGGCTCACTCCCAGAACCGTGGGATATAGCACACCGATTTGGCCCCAAAATGCCCCATTCGTATGATTTTGCCCGTCTGACCTACTAAATGGCCCCACCCACACAAACAGGCAATACTGGGACGCTTCCAAGACTTCCCGGCACTCTCAGGTCAATTTTTGAACCACGACACCTCCGGACCCTGGGTCCACCCTCGAAACCATGGGCTATAGCACATCGATTTGGCTCCAAAATGCTCCATTTATGCTGTTTCGCCTGTTTGACCAACCAAATGGCCCGGCCCACATAAAAGGGCAATACTGGTGTGCTCCCCAGCCTCCTGGCACTCCCGAGTCAATTTTTGACCTACGATAGCCCCGAACCCCTTGCCCACCCATGGAACCGTGGGCTATAGCACACCGATTTGGCCCCAAAATGCTTTATTTCTGTCGATTCACTTGTTTGAGCAATCAAATGGCCCCGCCCACATAAACGGGAAATATTGGGATATTCCCCAGTCTCCTTGGCATGCCCGGGTCAATATTCGGCCTATGGCAACCCTAGAACCCGGTCCCCACCCCTGGAAACATGGGCTATGGCATACCGATTTATCCCCAAAATGTCCCGTTAATGCCGTTTTGCCCGTTTGACCAACCAAATGGCCCCGCCCACACAAACGGGCAACACTGAGATACTCCCCAACCTCCCTGGCACGCCCAAATAACACACTATGCTATTTTGATCTTTGAATCATTTGTTTTTCCTTACTTTTTTGGCTAAAGAAGAATTAAAACTACATACTGAATCAGGGAATAGTCTCGATTGAGTGGGATAGATGCAGTTTTTTAGAAAATTGACTCG
>NW_025856470.1:0-3246 GCF_002878395.1 Capsicum annuum | reverse complement strand
AATTTTTTTGTCTTTTCTGAGTAATAAGGAGAGAAAAAAAATTGGGTAAAAAGAAAATGCAATTTTGAAGTTTTATCAACAATTTGCTTGTGTAGGTGGCGATCCGGTATTTTCTGAATCCTTATGTAAGGAATTACAAAAGAAATTTTTTCAACAAAGATGTGAATTAGGAAGGATTGGTCGACGAAATATGAACCGAAGACTGAACCTTGATATACTCCAGAATAATACATTTTTGTTACCACGAGATATATTGGCAGTCGCCGATCATTTGATTGGGCTGAAATTTGGAATGGGTGCACTTGACGATATGAATCATTTGAAAAATAAACGTATTTGTGCTGTAGCAGATCTTTTACAAGATCAATTCGAATTGGCTCTAGTTCGTTTAGAAAATGTGGTTTGGGGGACTATATATGGAGCAATTCAGAATAAATTGATACCGACACCTCAGAATTTGGTAACCTTAACTCTATTAACAACTACTTATGAATCCTTTTTCGATTTACACCCATTATCTCAAGTTTTGGATCGAACTAGTCCATTAACACAAATAGTTCATGGGAGAAAATTAAGTTATTTGGGCCCTGGAGGACTGATAGTTTGCACTGCTAGTTTTTGGATACGAGATATCCATCCTAGTCACTATGGACGTATTTGCCCAATTGACATATCTGAAGGAATCAATGTTGAACTTACTTGATCCTTAGCAATTCACGTGAGGATTGGTCATTGGGGATCTCTAGAAAGCCCTTTTTATGAAATTTTTGAGAGGTCAACTGGGGTACGGATGCTTTATTTATCACTAGGTAGAGATGAATACTATATGGTAGTGGAAGGAAATTCTTTAGCCTTAAATCAGGATATTCAGGAAGAACAGGTTGTTCCAGCTCGATACCGTCAAGAATTCTTGACTATTGCATGGGAACAGGTTCATCTTCAAAGTATTTTTCCTTTTTAATATTTTTCTATTGGAGCTTTCCTCATTCCCTTTATTGACCATAATGATGTGAATCGAGCTTTAATGTGTTCTAATATGCAACGTCAAGCAGTTGCTCTTTCTCGCTCCGAGAAATGCATTGTTGGAACTGGGTTGGAACGACAAGCAGCTCTAGATTCGGGGGCTCTTGCTACAGCCGGACGCGAGGAAAGGGTCATTTATACCAATACTGAAACGATTCTTTTAGCGGGTAATGGAGATATTCTAAGCATTCCATTAGTTATATATCAACATTCCAATAAAAATACTTGTATGCATAAAAAACCCCAGGTTCCTCGGGGTAAATGCATTAAAAAGGGACAAATTTTAGCGGATGGTGGTGCTACGGTTGGTGGCGAACTTTCTTTGGGGAAAAATGTATTAGTAGCTTATATGCCGTGGGAGGGTTACAATTCTGAAGATGCAGTACTTATTAGCGAGCGTTTGGTATATGAAGATATTTATACTTCTTTCACATACGGAAATATGAAATTCAGACTTATGTGACAAGTCAAGGCCCTGAAAAAGTAACTAATGAAATACCACATTTAGAAGCCCATTTACTTTGCAATTTAGACAAAAATAGAATTGTGATGCTGGGATCTTGGGTAGAGATGGGTGATATTTTAGTAGGTAAATTAACACCCCAGGTCATGAAAGAATCATCGTATGCCCCGGAAGATAGATTGTTACGAGCTATACTTGGTATTCAGGTATCTACTTCAAAAGAAACTTGTCTAAAATTACCTATAGGTGGCAGGGGGCGGGTTATTGATGTGAGGTGGATCCAGAAAAGGGGTGGTTCTAGTTATAATCCCGAAACGATTAATGTATATAGTTCACAGAAACATGAAATCAAAGTAGGTGATAAAGTATCCGGAAGACACGAAAATAAGGGTATCATTTCCAAAATTTTGCCTAGACAAGATATGCCTTATTTACAAGATGGAAGATCCGTTGATATGGTATTTAACCCATTAGGAGTACCTTCACGAATGAATGTAAGACAGATATTTAAATGTTCACTAGGGTTAGCAGGGAGTCTGCTAGATAGACATTATAGAATAGTACCTTTTGATGAGAGATATGAACAAGAAGCTTCGCGAAAACTAGTGTTTTCTGAATTATATGAAGCCAGTAAGCAAACATCGAATCCATGGGGATTTGAACCCGAATATCCAGGAAAAAACAGAATATTTGATGGAAGGACGGGGAATCCTTTTGAACAACCCGTTATAATAGGAAAGCCTTATATCTTGAAATTAATTCATCAAGTTGATGATAAAATCCATGGGCGTTCCAGTGGACATTATGCGCTTGTTACACAAAAACCCCTTATAGGAAGAGCCAAACAGGGGGGATAGCGGGTAGGAGAAATGGAGGTTTGGGCTCTAGAAGGTTTTTGGTTGCTCATATTTTACAAGAGATACTTACTTATAAATCGGATCATATTAGAGCTCGCCAGGAAGTACTTGGTACTATGATCATTGGGGGAACAATACCGAATCCCGAAGATGCTCCAAAATCTTTTTGATTGCTCGTTTGAGAACTACGATCTTTAGCTCTGGAGCTGAATCATTTCCTTGTATCTAAGAAGAACTTCCAGATTAATAGGAAGGAAGCTTAATCGGAATGAATAACAATTTTTCTTTTATGATCGATCAATTTAAACATCAACAGCTCCGAATTGGATTAGTTTCTCCTCAACAAATAAGTGCTTGGGCCACAAAAATCCTGCCTAATAGAGAGATAGTTGGAGAGGTAACAAAACCCTATACTTTTCATTACAAAACTAATAAACCGGAAAAAGATGGATTATTTTGTGAAAGAATTTTTGGTCCTATAAAAAGCAGAATTTGTGCTTGTGCAAATTATTGAGTAATCGGAGATGAAAAAGAAGACCCAAAATTTTGTGAACAATATGGAGTCGAATTTGTTGATTCTCAGATACGAAGGTATCAAATGGGCTATATCAAACTCGCATGACCAGTAACCCATGTGTGGTATTTAAAACGTCTTCCTAATTATATTGCGAATCTTTTAGATAAACCTCTTAAAGAATTAGAAGGCCTAGTATACTGCGATGTGTGATTTGATCAAAATTCTGATTTTACAGACTCGAAAGGAAAAACTGTCATCCCAGTCAATCTAATTGGGATGCCCTGGACCTGATATGTCACTTGGAAAGAGTAACATGAAGCTCAGAGTTGGGGTGTAGTTAATACCCCCAAATAAAAGGGGAATTGATCTATGGTCGATTTCGTAAC
>NW_025856469.1:0-1075 GCF_002878395.1 Capsicum annuum | reverse complement strand
CTGTCCGTTTGTCCACCCAAATGGCAATGAAAATTTAAACGGACCACGGCGGGATGATCCCCAACCTCCCTGGCATGCCCTGGTTAATTTTTATCCCACAGCACGCCCGGACCCCTTGCCCACCCTCAAAACCAGGAGCTATAGCAAATCGATTTGGCCCGCAAATGCCCTATTTGCGCTGTTTTGCCCGTTTGTACACCCAAATAGCCACGAAAATTTAATATGACCATACTGGGATGATCCCCAACCTCCCTGGCATACCCTGATTGATTTTTGCCCCACAGCACGCACGAACCCCGGGCCCAGCCCTAAAACTATGGGCTATAGCACACCGATTTGGCCTGAAAATGCCTCATTCTCGTCGTTTCAATCGTTTGTCCACCCAAATATACACGAAAATCTAAACAGGCCACACTGGGATGATACCCAACTTTTCTATCATACCCTGGTTGATTTTTGACCCATAGCACACTCGAATCCCGAGCTCACCCCCGAAACCATGGGTTATAGCACACTAATTTATCCTAAAAATGCCCTGTTTGCGCCGTTTCACCCGTTTGTCCACCCAAATGGCCACAAAAATTTAAATGAACCATACTGGGACGATCCCCAATCTCCCTGGCATACCCCAATCAATTTTTGTCCAATAGCACGCCCAAACCCCCGCCCACCCATAAAACTGTGGGATATAGCACACTAATTTGGCCTGAAAATCTCCTGTTCGCGTCGTTTTATCCGTTTGTCCACCCAAATGGCCATGAAAATTTAAACGAATACACTGGGACGATCCCCATCTCCAACATCCCTGGCACGCCCTGATCGATTTTTGGTCCACAGCACGCTCGGACCTCAGGCCCACCCCAGAAACCGTGGGCTATAGAACACCAATTTTACCCAAAAATGCCCCGTTCGCTCCGTTTAACCCATTTTTCCACCCAAATGGCGACAAAAATTCAAACGGACCAAACTGGGATGATCCCCAACCTCCCTCGCATGCCCCGATTGATTTTCAACCCACAGCATGCCCATACCCCAAGCCCAACCCCAAAACCGTGGGCTATACCACACCGATTTA
>NW_025856468.1:72358-83782 GCF_002878395.1 Capsicum annuum | reverse complement strand
AATCAAGTGGCGACAATGTAATTTCTTAAATTATTTTAATTTTTTTTAAAGTCTTGGAATAGTTTCAAAGGTCGAAAATAATGTTTTTCAAATCCTTCGAATCTCAAAGGGGCAAAACAACAATAATGGCGGAAACGTATATAACAATGATGCCATAAATCATCCCAAAACCTGGTATCCTAGTGTAATAATAATCTACATACAACTCAAAGTCTGAAAATACAATCGATAACTAAATAGGAACATAAGTCTATCTCTGAATACAAACAAGACATAAACTAGATAAGATAGGGTAGGAGATCGACTTTAGAAGCATAGGGCGACCACTACCTCAAAAATACTCCAAGCACCGCACAAAATCAGCTATCGTACGATGCACTCGTACCTAAATCTACACCGAAAGAGCACAATAGGGATGAGCATGGTCCACTTGTACTCAGTAGGTATCATAGGCTGACTGAGAAAAGTAGAAAATAAAGTATATAAATACACACTATGGGTACATCACCTATGATAAAAAAATGTCCCAAATGCTAGCCCACATCATCTCCATTAACAGTTCTAGTTATAATACATATAGAGTTATAAGTATAAAAAGAAACATAGAAATAGGTAGACATCAAATCAACTTAAAAGTAAAATACAACAGGTGCATAATGTATGAAATGCAATGATAATGATACTGATAATAATAATGATAATGATAATGATGATGATGATGATATGATATGTTCGACGTTGTCGTACAACCCTCGTATATACCTACCGAGATCTTCTCTCGAGGTAAGAACCATGGGAGGTTTTACAACATGTATACAATCTAATAACCAATATCAATACCAATCCAATAACCATAACTCCTCTATGATATATGATCTTCCGCAAAAGGTTTCAAAAGGTGTCACATTTTTGTAGAAAAACCAGTATTTCTACAGTGGTACCAATGCCTCATGAATGTATACATGATATGGGTATGTAGTGCTCACAACCAAACCAGAATGCGAATTTCAAATGCAACCAATACAAAATCACGTAAGCTAAATCCACTCAATAAGCCAACCATCTATCATCTAAAATTGTCCATGTACCATTAGAGTAAGATATGCAAGTAATATGTTATTGATACTGTATAAACCCCAACTTAGGCTTTTTCCACCAAGGAAAATAGTCAAAACATATACACAAGGCCAAAACATTATCTAAGACCCCACACGAGTCACACATAGCAAACAATATCTCAAACCACTAGTAACAACAACTTAGGCCCCCACACGGCACATACATTAATAACAATATTTTCCTGGTTAATACCCATACCTATAGCATACTTTTATATCAGTATTAACTACTCATCCAGTCTGAAGAAAGTTAAGCTATAACATATCTCAAACGAAGAAAATCTACTCCAAAAACCTTCAACACAGAGCCTTCCCCTCTCGAACAACCTCAAAAATAACTAAAACATATAATATAGAATCTACGCATTAAAAGAAAGCTAAAGATACCCAAATTTCCTATTTTGGAGTCATAGTCAAATGGACCCTCGAAATGAATTTTCGAAAAGGAAGGGTAAAATCAACGTTTTAGATCATAAACATATTATCCATAATTAAAGGAAGTCATATAATAAAAATCAAGTGAAAATGAGTTAAAAATAGGGTTTAAACTCGAAGAAAACTATTTTAAGCCTTTCGGACCAAAATTTCCAAATTTCACTTTTGAAGTCGTATTTTAACAAGCATTAGATGACAAAAATCAAAGTAAAATGGTTGAAATAGGGATTTGGAGCTTTTCCAAGCTTGAAAATAGAAGAAATCGCCCTAAAACTATCTAAAAATGGTTGAAAATTTAGGAAAAAATTATTATGTACAATACTAGCACTGACGGCTAAAGCGATCAAATGGATGCTTTAGAGGTCACCGCTAATGCAGTCAAGTATCGCTTTAGCATTACCCCTGTGCATGACAGTCCGCTAAAGAGAACAAGGGGCCACTTTAGAGGCCTCCTCTAAAGAGGACAAGGCCACTAAAGTGCCCCTTCTCAGCTGGAGCTGATTACTATTGCCGCTATAATGGCGTTTTAGCATCCACCGCCAAAGCGGCCAAAATGGCACTTTAGCAACTGAACCAGTTGGACATGGAAAATTTTGAAATCTCTACTAATCCCTCAAAATTCATCCAGAATCCCGAGAATGAAAACGAACTATGCTACCTTATCAATTTCGATGCTCCAAACTCAATGACAGCATTAGATTTTTGAAAAGAGACTGTTTTCATAGAGTTGATTCTGGATGCTTAATTTCACAACTTTTTGAATTGAGAGTCAAAATGAGATATATAAATCATAAAATCACTCCAATTATATTACCAATCCAAAATCGACGTTCTAGATCTGTCGGTGCAGTTCGTTTTGCCATCTGACACACAAAATAATTAATCAAAGTCAACCATACAGCTTTTTTAACCTTCAAAAACCACAAACTCGCACCAACTGCATCGTAATACATTGAGAACCGTGTCTGTAACCCCCCTAAAATATCATAAAATAACTATGGAGAGAGGTAAAATGATCAAATAACATAAAAATAAATAATTCTAAAAAATCAACTCATTACAATTCTGAACTTGGTTCCTTCAAAATTGGTACCTTTAACTCCATCTGAATTATAGAGTGGGAGCAAGCCTAGTCTACGACACATTCAGGTTTGGGGTTGTCCAATATATGTGCAAAAAGGTAAAAAATGATAAATTGGAATCTAAGACAGAAGTATGCATTTTTATTGGATATCCAAAAGGAATGCAAGGTGGTTTATTTTACTATCCTAAGGATCAGGAGGTAATTATCTCAACAAATGCCAGATTTCTTGAAAAGAATTATTTAATAAATCATATTCCTAGAAGTAAACTTGGTTTACAGAAATTGAGCAATAAAATAACGAATAATGAAGCACAAGAACAAATTTCAAAAACCATCATTGACATTTCATTACATCCACGTAATGAGAGAAATGTCAATAGGCAACAGGTTGAAGAAGAGCAAACACTTAACATCACGCTAACTCAAAGTAGTGAGAGTAATATAGAGCAATCTATCATTATGGAGGAATACATTCAGGATAATATCGAGCAACTTGTCATTGTGCAGGAAGACATTCAGGGTGTTCAGAATTTAGTTTAAGGTGTAGCAGATCCTGTAATGAGAGAATTATTACGCTCTTGGGAGAATCATAAAATAGAATTCCTGAGGAGCCCAATATAGAACCCCCTTAATTATGCCGAAGCACTATATGATAAAGATGCTGAAATATGGATTGCTTCTATGAAATTTAAAATGGAGTCTATGTACTCAAATCAAGTCTAGAAACTTGTAGAACCACCTATGAGAGTCAAACCCAATTACTGTAGATGGATCTATAAGAAAAAGAGAGGTGTGGATAAAAAAGTGTAAAATTTTAAGGTTAGGCTTGTAACGAATGGGTTTACTCAAAAAGAAGGAATTGATAATGAGGAAACCTTTTGCCGGTAGCTATGCTTAAATCCATTATGATTCTCTTATCCATTTCTACTCATTATAATTATGAGATTTATAAAATGGATGTCAAGATGACATTCCTAAATGGAAGTCTTGATGAGTGCATTTATATGGCACAATTAGAAGGTTTCATGGAAAGTGGTAATGAACATAAGTTTTGTAAACTTAAGAAATTCATTTATGGTTTGAAATAGACATCTAGGGCATGAAATACTTATTTTGACGATTCGATTAAGACTTTTGGTTTTGATCAATGTGAAAACGAGTCATGCATCTATAGAAAGTGGGATGAAGATAAGTAACATTTTTTATTTTGTAGGTAGATGACACCTTGCTCATAGAAAATAATGTAACCATGTTGAATTCTATTAAGGAATGACTATCCTCATGTTTTGATATGAAAGACTTCGGAGAAACGACTCATATCCTTGGAATCAAGCTCATGCGAGATTGCAAACAAAGGATATTAGGTTTTTATCCAACACTTTATATTGATTCTATTTTACAATGTTTAACATGTAAAATTTCATAAAGGAATTCCTTTCTTTTAGGCATGAAATTACTCTATTAAAGGATTAGTATCCAAAACGATCGATAAAATAGAAAGAATGATGTCGGTCCCTTATGCTTCTGTTGTAGAGAGTCTCATGTATGCTCTGTTGTGTACTAGGCCTGATATTTGCTTTGCTGTAGGCATGGTTAGGATATTTTGGTCTAATCCTGGGAAAGAGCATTGGACTGTGGTTAAGCATAATCAAATATCTGAAAAGGACTTGGGATTATATGCTTGTTTATCACTTTGGGGATCTTGTATCTATTAGATATACAGATTCAAATTTTCAGTCAAATAAAGATTCTAGAAAATCTAACTCAGGATATGTATTTATGTTATGAGGCAGAGCCATTGTTTGGAGGAGTATCAAGCAATCATGTGTTGCTTATTCCATCATGAAAACAGAATATGTTGATGCCTCCAAGGCAGCTAAGGAGGTTGTATGGCTCAATAACTTTCTAAAAGAGCTTGAAGTGGCTCCTTTGCATTCAAGCATCAGTCACACTTAATTGTGATAATAGTGGTGCCGTTGCAAACTTGAAAGAACCACAAAGTCATAAAAGAAGTAAGCATATTGATAGAAAATATGATCACTTGATTCAGAAGATAACTCAAAGGGGTGATGTGAGATTTTTGAAGATTGAGTCGAAGAAAAATTTGGTGAATTCATTTACAAAGGGCTTAACCCAGAAGGTTTTTGATAAGCATGTGGAAGAAATGAGTGTTAAAATTATGCATACATGGCTATGAGTCTAATTGGGAGATTGTTAGGATACACTATTAACCATGTGGTTTATATTATAGGATGTAAAGACAATTTATTTTATTTTATTTATTTAATTTAATAAAAACTTTATTTGAATAGAGTGTTAACATACATGTGCTTTACTTTATAGTAGACAATTTTGTGTATGGAGTATTTTTTACTCATGCACAAAAGATTAAAATTGACGGTTCTTATAAGTTATAAATTAATGTTCGTAATCAAAGATGAGATAGAACAAACATCTTGGTGATTGTAGCACAAGATTAAATAAAATTTCTTATTAATTATGGGAGTACTGGTAATATTCCAACTTCTTGTGCTAGTACATTTCGTATGTATTGAACGGACCAATTAGAGATGTTTGTGTATGTTTTTAATATTAATAAACAATTTTCTTAGTCCATTACATGTAGTTATACTCTTAATCTAATCTAATTATAATGATTAGTTTAATTTATTATTTAAATCTATTAAAAGGTGGACTCTTTTATGAATCAATATATTTCCAATAGATTGGATGATGATAAATCACTTACTGAAATAATAATTAGTTGAATAGAACCATGTCTTGGACTTGAGATAGAAGACACCCCTTTATGGTTGCTTATAAGTTTTCATGTGAAAACCCTGCAGGTGGATTTTATATCCGCCATGTGAAATAAGTTAAAAATTATAAATAAAGAATTAAATTAATCAATAAATTAAATTTTTCAAAATTTTGATCTAATTGATTGGTGTCGATAATTCTAACTTGGAGAATTAAATAAGATGTAATGATAGATTTTAAAATTAAATCGAGGAGTGCCATTACAAATTTTTAGTGGAATAATTTGTAATTTATAATGATATTATAATTCGCTATTTTGCAAATTAATATCATGATTGGAAACTTCACTTAATAAATTTGTGGTCCGAGGTATACCTGATTAACTAATCAATTTTGAAAAACAAAAGGAACCTATTAGAAGAATTAATATTATTTGCTAGTCTTCTATAAGAAATAATTAATTAAAATTATGATTTTTGTTAAAAAAACATTTTTCTTAAACGCAAAACATTTTGCTCATTAACAGTGTTTTAAGAGTAGAAAATGATTTTACTCTTAAAAGGCAAAAATATTTTGTCTCTTCCTTTTCCCTTCAATAGAAAACTGGGATAAATAGGGGTTGTGGTTCAGAATGAGATCATTCTTTTCTTAATAAAAAAATTACGTGCTCACACAAATTCGATAATCAGAGTTAATCAGGAAATAACAGAAGTTTGTAGATCTGGAGACCAAAGCGTTGAACAAGTTTTGTGAAAGCTTTGAGACGTAAGTGCTTTGTGATTTTCGTTTGTTAGTTTATATTATCTTATCATTAATGTAAGATATTGATCCATGAGAATTGCTTCCGCTGTGCATATATATATATATATACACTAGATTAGTGTACGTGTTTTGCACGTGTATCTCGCGTCAATCAATAAAATATACACAAAAATTAAGGATATTATTAAAAAGTAGTAATTATATTCATGTTATTATGTTTATTTTTAATAATATAAATAAATACTGTATCTCAAATATGTTACTGTATGTTGTATCTCATCAATAAACTTTTTATTTTTTATTTTCGCAAACGAAAATAATAAATTTATTAGAATTTCATGCAAATTAAATTATAATTTTTATGCAATATACATAGGTTCTTCCTACAATTTTGTTGATACTTTCCTTTTTCTCCGAGTCTCCTCTTATTTTTTGGCCTTTTATTTTCTTTCTTGTAAATGTAAGTACTTCTAATATAGTTCAAGAAAGATTTATAAAGTAAACTTTATTCAATTTTATAGTACTAATTCTTACGAATTCTTATGTCATACAAATAAGTTAAAATTTAATACCTATAACTTCCATTAATTTCAAAATTTTATATTTTATTTGTACATGCATTGTTATTCGAATTTTGACGTTAACATAATTTTAAATAAATTGACAAGCATAACCCAACACTTATGAATTAGGTAACAACATTAAATGCGGATAGATAACTAATTGCTTCTAAAGTACGTTAATTAGTATGGAAAAGTACTATGAAAGGTGGAAATATCTAAATTCTTATGCATTTTCTTAATATTATTTTTTGATCTGTTCCTTCTTCATTTAAATATTCTTCCTTTGTTATTATTTTTATATCCTTTTCAGTTATTTGATTCATCTAATTCACTATCTATTTCATTATCTGTTTCATTCTCCGAAATTTCATATATACTATCTTCACTTTCTAATTCATAATCTATGTAATCTATCAACATATATTCTGTATTTTCTATTTTTATTTATGATATTTGTTTGTTTTTTGGGTTTTTTGGTAATTTACAATCTCTAGCTAAATGTCCTAGTTTTCCACAATTATAACTAGTACATTCTTTTATAGATTTCTTTTTCCTATATGGTCTTTTATGTTTATAATTTTTTTACATAATATCTTTTTCTTGGTTTCTTATACTTATATTTCTTATGTTTTTTTCTTTTCATATAATATCTTTCTTCACATCCAAATTGAGGTGCTATTTTATCTTTGCAATGTGTTAAATTTCTTATTAATGTTTTTTCCATTTTTATTTCTTCTCTATATTTTTCACATAGATTTCTATACCATTCCTGTAAAAATTTTATTCTCGCTCCTAGGATATCTACTATTTTTGCTTCATCCCAACTCTTTATTATTTTTGAACTAAATGGTTCGGGTAATTTACTACTTTATCAGATCTTAATACTTTTTTACTTGCTTTGGCTAGGTTTAAAAATCATAATTTTACTGTTCCTATTAATGCCTTTTCTATATATTCTGGTGTGTTTGTTGTATCTATTTTATTATCTAATAATTGTTTTGACATATATCCTATCCATAGTTGTATTGTTTTATTTATGTCTATTACACAGTCTAAATCCAAAGAGTTGTAATTAATTATTTGTTTTGGTATCTATTTATTATATCCATCCTTTGGATTATATCTTTTAAACTTATTTTTGTAATTATATGTTGGTTTTCTTATTTCTGATGCACTAGGTATTATATTTTTATCTAGAGTATTTACTTTTGTATTTATTGGTTCTAGATTTTCTTTATTAGTTACTTCTTGTTTTTCATTAATTTCTAGTTTTCCTATATTTTCTAGAATTTCTGTATATGTTTCACTATCTTCCGAATCATAATTATCTGTTTCTTCAGCATCTATTGTATTTATTTCTAATTCTCTGGTTTCTGGTTCTTTATTTTTTATTTCTAATTTTTCTTTAAATTGATTTATCTCGTTCAATAATTTTTGTTCTTTATTTTTTTCTTCTTTTTCTTTCTGTCTTTTCATATAAATCTTTTAGCATTTGTAGTTCTTTTTCTAATTCAGCAATCCTACTATTTTTAGTTTCTTCTATATTTTGTATTTCTTCTATGGTTTGTTGTTTTATTTTATCTATTTTCTTTTTTCTATCTATTTCTTCGTTTTCTCTTTCTATTCTTACCATGACTGTCAACTTATCTTCTAATTTTAATTCTTCTTTTTCTAACATTAAATATAAATGTTCACCTATTTTCTTATATCTTCTTCGTAAATTAGAGAATACTATTTTTATTTTTGATCCTTCGCGATTTTCATATGTTTTTTCGTCTATTATAAATTCTTCTTTGTTCATTTTATTTAAATGTATATAGGTTATGTTGATACATATATTCTAGACTATCTATTATTGATTCTAAATTTGATATTTATTTTTTGTATCTAATTCTTCTTTTGAATTTATTATTTTTTGTATAAGAAATCAAAATATAAGTATAAGAAATCAAAATATAAGTATAAGAAACCAAGAAAAAGATATTATGTAAAAAATTATAAACATAAAAGACCATATAGGAAAAAGAAATTTATAAAAGAATTTACTTGTTATAATTGTAGAAAACTAGGACATTTAGCTAGAAATTGTAAATTACCAAGAAACCCAAAAAAGAAACAAATATCAAAAATAAAAATAAAAAATACAAAATATATGCAGATAGATTATATAGATTATGAATTAGAAAGTGAAGATAGTATATATGAAATTTTGGAGAATTAAACAAATAATGACATAGATAGTGAATTAGATGAATCAAATGGCTGAAGAAGATACAAAAATGAACCAAATAACTAAAGAAGATATAAAAATAATAACAAAGGAAGAATATTTAAATGAGAAAGCAGTAGGTCAAAAAATAATATTTGACAGTAATATATTTGACGAAATAAAAGAAAAAGAGTTAGACCTAAGTGTAAAAAAAATATTTAAAATACCAACAATAAAAAATATATTTAGTAGAAAAAAGGAAGAATACTACGTAGTAAGCCAAAAAGAACATGTAATAGACTGTAGATATGCAAAAGGTAGAGCTAGTATACCGCTAGTAACAAAAAGAATAATTAATAAAGAAATAAACGATATAAAGAGTAAAGACCCAATAACATATGTACACCTTGGAGGAACAGAGATATTAATAAAAGCATATTTTAGAGAAGGAATAGATACACCAATAAAAATATATTTAGCAGATGATAGAATTATAAAACCTATAGAAAAAAGTATAATAACTGCCATAAAAAGAAATTTAATATACCAAAAATTTAAATTTATAATAAGTGCGAATTATTCAGTAGCAATAACAGATAAAAATATAGATAAATCATTAGTATTATATTGAAAAATATCAAGAATAGAACTAACCCCAAGAAGTAAAATATTTACAACAAGATGTAAAATTCTATATGTATTAACAACAAAACATAAAATAACAGGAAAAAATAAAATTAATAAAATACAAATAGAAAGTCTTTTTGAATAATTCATAAAAACAATTGATAATAATGATTATAGTTACAAAAATATAGATATAGAAGAAGATTTAGAAATAATAAATGATAGAATAAGTACATAAAAAAAATAGCTCATGAAAAACCAGAATCATCAAACTCATAAAAAAGAACAAGTTATGAAACAACTTCAACAGTTAATTCAAACCAATATTACATAACAGGAACAATAAATGAAAAAGAATATTTAATACTCTTAAAATGTTTATTTGAAAAGCCAAAGGATGTTTTACTTGACACTAATGAATCTTTCTGAGAAAATTATACAAAATGATCATTCAGTTAAATTTGTTATACAAAAAATAACCCACTTATCATTTACGTTAAATGGCCTTTGGGTCTGTGTTATTTCCAAAGTACCTAGTTGGCCAAACTATTTACATAAAAAATGGCCACCGGCTCAATTTCACAAAATATATAAAGTAGCATTCTTAAGTATTAAATTACAAAAAATAACAACATTTTTATCAAATTACATTTTGTAGCATATGTATTTGTATGTATTTGTATTTTTGTAGCAACAGTTTGCAAAAATACAAAATATATATCGATCATAAGGGCAGTAAAAATCATATGTATTTGTATTTTTGTAGCAACAGTTTGCAAAAATATAAAATACAACTTGCTATATTATGTAATTATGAAACTGTTGCTATGAAACTCATAATTAAGGGGATAAATATGTTATTTCTGAATTTTATATTTTGCTTTGAGTTGCACCATCTTTTTTTTTTTTTTTTAAATTTCTCTCTCTAACGATCAAACAAAAGTCTAGAGAGATAAGTGCAACTGAACAACCAGTCCAAAAAGCCTTAATATAGAAAGGAATATCTATATTATTTTTTGTTTATATTTTTATTTATTAGGTTGGAATGCATTATAGTCAAATAAATATTGATATTAGTATATTACATATACATTATACACACACACAAAAAATTATATTATATATCGAGACACATTTATACACCATTCATACAATATCGATACATTACGTAGATACTATATAACTATTTATATAATACCGGTACATTACATATACACTACATAACTATTTGTACATTATATATACATATTTATAAATCATTTATACAATATTGATACATGAAAAAAGTTGCACCAAAAAAGTTTTATAAAAAAGCAAAAAAAAAAAAAATTTAAAATTTTTAAAAAAACGCAGAAAAGAACAACAAAAAGGAGTTTTTCTAAAGATTATCGCTAAAAATAAAGAAACCTTGGCTATTTTTGTCGTAAATTATTTAATTTTTTTTATATAAGTAAAATTATCATCTAAACAATATTTATAATATTTTGGTGGATATCTACATCTAATTTTATCATAATTAATAAATTAATCAAATAAATCCAAATATATACTACTTCCGGTAACTTTAAACAACATATGCTCTTCGTATAGCCAACTTTGTTTTTCTCTAACTCTTTGAATATATTCTAGCATTTTTAATTTGTATAATATCCATCTGAATAATAACTGTCTGAATTATATCTACCATAGAAATCTATATTTTCTAATTCACCTTCTATCCAATTAGTACTTAGTAACTCATCTTCATAATCAAATATTTTTTCCCATATTATTTTCTTTATGTCTTCTAATTCTAAGTCTTTTATGATATATAAACTAATATCTTAGTTTCATCAGATATATATCTTGTCATATTATCCATATTAT
>NW_025856468.1:8244-69358 GCF_002878395.1 Capsicum annuum | reverse complement strand
ATACCAAATAAGATATTAAAAATAAGACAAATACAAGGATATAACTACTTTAATAAATTTGATTGTAAATCAGGATTTTACCACTTAAAGTTAGATGAAAATTCTAAAGAATTAACCGCATTTACGGTACCCCAAGGATTTTATGAATGGAATGTATTACCATTTGGATATAAAAATGCACCAGGTAGATATCAACATTTTATGAATAGTTATTTTAAACAATTACCTAATTGTATAGTATACATAGATGATATACTACTATACACAAAAACTAAAAAAGAACATTTAAAATTACTAGAACAATTTACAGATATAATAGAAAAATCAGGAATAAGTCTAAGTGAAAAGAAAGCTGAAATTATGAAAGCCAGATAGAATTTTTAGGAATACAAATAGATAAAAGTGGAGTAAAAATGCAACAACATATAGTACAAAAAATAATAAATTCAAAAGAAAAATTAGATACAAAAAAGAAATTACAATCATTTTTAGGATTAGTAAACCAAGTAAGAGAATATATATCAAAATTAGCAGAAAACCTAAAGCCTTTACAGAAAAAATTAAAAAAGATGTAGAATATAATTACAACGAAGAAGATAAAAAACAAGTTCAGAAAATAAAATACTTTGTAAAGAATTACCAAAATTACAATTCCCAAACGAAAATAAAAAATTTACATATATAGTAGAAACAGATGCAAGTGAATATAGTTATGGAGGAGTACTTAAATATAGGTACAAAAATGAAAGAATAGAACTTCATTGTAGATATTACTCAGGTACATTTAATGAAACAAAAATAAAATGGAAAATAAATAGAAAAGAATTATGTTCATTATATAAATGTTTATTAGCCTTTGAACCATAAATTGTATATAACAAATTTATTGTGAGAACAGATAATACCCAGGTTCGATGGTGGTTAACAAGAAAAATACAAAACTCAGTTATGACGAAGGAAATTCGGAGATTAGTATTGAATATAGTAATATCAAGAAGGAAATCCCTTCTGGCTTCTTGAAAGAGAAGATCAAGATGAATGGAATTTCTATCAAGAAAGAAATCCCTTCTGACCTCTCAAAAAGAAAGAAGATGAAGAAGAATAATAGTGAAGAAATTCCCTCTGATATTGTGTTCGAAGTGCTCACTCGGCTACCCATCAAGGACTTGAGAAGATCTTAGTAAGTGTGTATCGACATCTTGGTCTTCAATGATAAACCCACCTGAATTCAAGAAAGCTCATAACGCTTGTGGTGGTATACTTGTTCATCTTTTGCCCGACTATTCTCGCATGCCCCGCAATGACATTTCAGATTTGATGAAAGGCCTCTTTCACGCGTTTATAAATGGGAAGAATGAAGTGTTTGCTCATTGAGTGCGCTTGCCTTATTTTGGTTATAAGGATATTTGTTAGGGAATGTGAAGTTTTAATGATGGACATATGAATGAAACATGTTGTGCAAGCTGTTCCATATATGTGAACAAGTCACAGGCGAAACTACTGGTAAGACGACATTGCGTAAAAATAGGAGTGGATAAGTAACATGCTTTCAACACTTATCACATTAGCTAAATTAGATACAAAGGAGAGGATAAGTGCATCATCTAGAAGTTGAGTTGATCAAGAAGTCCTGTAAAGACTATGAGATAAAAGAGAAGAGTCCTATTCAAGCAACAAGAGAGAGAGACGACAGCAAAGAGTGAGTGAAACTACTGGGAGTCCTATTGAAGATAGAAGAGTACATCAAATAAAGCACTCCATCAGGAGTGGGCTTAAATACAACAAACGACAATCAAGTGTTTCACTCACGCACTAAAAAGATAGTCAACGATCAAAAAATCAGTTCTACAACTTGAAGAAGCTAGTGGAGCAACCTGGTCTTTTACTTAGAGTCATAGACTTTGTGTTATAGGTTGGTTATTGAGTCATATTGAGTTGTAATATCTAGTCTCAGTGAAGTATAAACTGAGTTATGATTAGCGTCTTCAAGTTGGGAAACTTGAAGACTTGTGAACACTTATCTTGGGAAGATTAGTGTTTTGTAGAAGTAGGAGTTAGAATTTTTAATTCCTAATTTACAAGAAGTTTTGTAATTTGTTGATTGTTGAGGCTCAAGAGTTATAGTGAAATTGGGGTTAAATCCTGTAGAGGTATAGTTCGTGTTTTTTTACACCTTTCTTGAGCCGTGTGTTTTCCACGTAAAACTACTATGTTCAAGTTTTGCTTCAGTGAACCACGTCAGTTTACATGTTCCACAGATAGGCAACTAAGTAGAGTAATATATTAACATTGGTAGGGAACTCACTCTAACAAGTGGTATCAGAGCAAGGTTGTCTTAAATAAGGCTAGCACCTAAGAAAAGATCATAATAATGAATTCCGCACCTCCTACTAGTCATAGTGAAGGTCAGTCAACCAGTAGACCTTCACTCTTTGATGACTCTCACTTTATCTAGTGGAAAACAAGGATGGAGATGTTCATCCAAGGTGAAGACTATGAATTGTGGGATAGGATTACTGATGGTCCTACCATTCCAATGAAGATGGTTGATGGTGAACAAGTCAGAAAGGTAAGGAGTGAATTTAATGCTGATAACTTGGTGGCTCTAAGGAAAAATACAAAAGCTAAGAACATCCTAGTCTATGGATTATGACCTGCTAAATACAACAGGGTGTCAACTTGCACCACTGCTAAGCAAATTTGGGATGCATTGGTAAATGCACATAAAGGTACCTCTCAGGTAAGGAAATTCAGAATCTCCCTTCTCTTTATTGAGTATGAGGCATTCAAGATGAAGGAAAATGAATCCCTACATGAGATGATGACAAAGCTTATAACCTTAACAAATAAGCTGACTTCCTTGGGCAAAGTTATCACTGAGAAGGAACAAGTTGAAAAGGTACTAAGGGTATTGCCAAAAACAAAATGAAAGGTAAAGGTAACTGCAATTAGGGAGGCTAATAAGGATCTTGCAGACATGACCTTGGATGAACTGGTTGGAAATTTGAGAACTTATGAAACGGAAGTTGATGAAACCAAAGAATAAGCAGTTCCTGAGAAAATCTTGGCATTGAAGGCTTCTGATTGTGATGATGAATTTGAACTTGATAAGGAACAAGTTACCTTCATAACCAAGAACTTCAGCAAATTCTTCAAAAAGAAGAAAGGAAAAAATAGCAAAAAGCATTCAAATGACAATCCAAATGGATGCTACAAGTGTGGTAAGACTGATCATCATATCAGAGACTGTCCAAAAATAAAGTGGAAAAAAGAAAGGGCAGAAAGGAACTAAAAGAAAAGACAAAAAGAAAGGAAGAACATGCAATGATAGCAGCTTGGGGATCTGACTCAGATGATTATGAAGCTGATAAAACTACATTCATGAAACTTGGAGATTCATACTTAGATGAAGAAGATGATTCTACTGAGGTAAGCATACTTGAACTTAAAAAAAACTACATTTGTTTTCTACGTCAAAACTTGTTTCCTTAATGAGTACAGTAATTGATGATTTCCAAGAATTGACCTCTGATAGGGATGAGCTATTCAACAGTTTTGCAAGCCTTAAATTTGATCTCATTGAATTAAAGAACTGTAAAGTTACAGTTGACAATGAAAAATGCACTCTCAAGAAACAGGTTGCAAAACTTGATTCTTTTAATAGTGATCTTAAGTTTGAAATCCTTAAATTGAATATCACTAAAAATGGAAAAAAGATCATAAGTAAATAACAAGAAAGTGTTGAACTTGAACTAGAAAAGTGTAAGCTAGAGTACAATAATGCAACTAACATGATAAACAAACTGAGTCAAGAATCTCTAAACTGAAACTTGATCTTGAAAGAGAAAATAGGTGGACAAATTCTTCAAAAATTATTCATACATTGAGTGAAAGAACTCACAATGAAAAGGCAGGTTTGGGGTTCCACAAAGGTAGTGCTGATCCTAAAGATTTATGTTATATCTATGGTAACCTCGGACATCTAAATACTGAATGTCCAGTAGATGCTAAAAGCAGATCAAACAATCAATACCTAGCAAATAAATTCTCTCAAACCAAAAAGAAAATAACTAGTTTAGGTCAGAGAAACAGGTTGCACTACTTATTGCCAGCATGGACTAGAAGAGATTTGATTCATCCTTTTACTCATAAAATAGGACCCAAGCTTGTCTGGGTTCCTAAGTCTAACCATTGATTTCTTTTGTAGTAGAAAGTGAAAGGAGGTAAAAGGCATTGGCACTTAGACAGTGCTTGTTCAAGGCACATGACTGGTGATAAAAAAAAGTTCCTTTCACTCTAAAAAATCAATGAAGAAGGAGTTTCTTTTGGTGATGGAAAAAAAGAAATCACTACTGGAGTTGGAAAAATTGGCTCATCTGAGTCAAAAGCATTGAAAGATTTCTATCTTGTAGAAGGATTAAAGCACAACCTGCTGAGCATTTCACAACTGTGTGATAAAGGTAATAAAGTTATTTTCACTTCTGTTGGTGTCAAAGTCAAGAGAATGGACACCAAGGAGATTGTGCTTACTGCTAGAAGATACAAAAATATATACAAAGGTGACATAATGGCAATACCAGGACCAGAATTGACTTGTCTAAATAAAATAAAAAATGATCCCCTCCTTTGGCACAGGAGACTTGGACATGCAAGTATGAAACAACTAAACATACTTTTCTCCAAAAATATGGCATTGGGATTACCCAATACCAAATTTAAGGAAGAAAAGTTATGTAGTGCCTGTGTAAGGGGGAAGCAGATAAGATCTTCTTTTAAGTCAAAGAACTATGTTAGCACTACCAAGTGCCTTGACCTAGTTCATATGGACCTGTGTGGACCAATGAGACTTCAAAGTAGAGGTGGAAAAAGGTATGTTTTTTTAATTGTTGCTGATTACTCCAGGTTCACCTAGGCTTTGTTTCTGGCCTCTAAAGAAGATGCCTTTGATGTCTTTACAATTTTTATCAACAAAATTGAAAAAAAGCTGGGCACTTCATTAGTTTCCATAAGATCTGACCATGATACGGAATTTGAGAATGTCAAGTTCTTAGAATTTTGTTCAGCAAATGGTATAGATCATAACTTCTCTGCTCCTAAAACACCACAACAAAATAGAGTGGTTGAAAGAAAGAATAGAACATTGGAGGATATGGCTAGAACAATGATACTTGCAACAAATATTGCAAAAACCCATTGGGCTGAGGCAATAAGTACTGTATCATATATCATAAATAAGTGCATGATCAAATCTATGTTAGAGAAGACTCCATATGAATTACTAAAAGGAAGAAAGCCAAATATTTCTCATTTAGAACCTTTGGTTGTAAATGTTTCATACATAATAATGGAAAGCATAATCTGGAAAAATTTGATGCTAAAAGTGCTGAGGGAATCTTCCTAGGATACTCACTTCATAGTAAGGCCTATAAGGTTCTAAAAATTAGAACAAACTGTGTTGAAGAAAACATGTATGTAGTTTTTGATGAATCCTATGTTAAGACTAACCTGTAGGAAGAAAGTGGCACTAAGGAACAGATTACACAACCCGGTTCATCGACTAAAGCTACCAAACGTGAAGGCACCTTAATAGGGGGAACTGAATCTGGAGGCACCGTGATAAGGAGAACTGATCCACCAACTAACCCAGCTCAGAACACCAGCAGTGATCCTAGTATCTCATTAGGCTTGGTTCCAAAAGGTTACAAGTATCAAGGATCACATCCTATTGAGAATGTTCTCACTGATCTCACTTATGGGATCACTACAAGGTTTAGATTAAGAAGTATATGTGCTTTTAAGGTATTCCTATTAGAGATTGAGCCAAATAAGGTAACTGAGGCATTGCTTGATGCTGATTAGATTATAACTATGTAGGAAGAGTTAAATCAGTTTGAAAGAAGCAAAGTATGAAACTTAGTTCCTCTTCTAAAAGATAGAACAATAATTGGGACTAAGTGGGTGTACAAAAATAAAATTGATTAGCATAGAATAGTTACAAGGAATAAGGAAAGATTGGTGGTCCAAGGATACAATCAAGAAGAAGACATAGATTTTGATAAAACCTTTGATCCTGTAGCCAGAATTGAAGCTATTAGATTACTTGTTGCATTTTCTTCCTACATGGAGTTCATTCTATATCAAATGGATGCTAAGAGTGCATTCTTAAATGGCATTCTCAAAGAGAAAATATGTGTTAAACAACCTCCAGGGTTTGAAAGCAAGGAGTTTTCTGATCATGTGTATAAACTGGATAAGGCTTTATATGGGTTGAAACAAGCTCCAAGAGCTTGGTATGAGAGATTGTCAAAGTTTCTACTGGAGCATAGACATACTATAGGTAAAATTGACAACACTCTCATGAGAGATTGTCAAAGTTTCTACTGGAGCATAGACATACTATAGGTAAAATTGACAACACTCTTTTCTTAAAAACTCATGGAAAAGATTTGTTGGTGGTGTAGATATATGTATATGACATTATAATTGGCTCTACAAACATGAATATGACTCATGATTTTACCAAGCTTATGAGTTATGAATTTGAGATGAGCATAATAGGTGAGCTAAACTACTTCAAAAGATTATAAATAAAACAAACATCATCTGGAACAATGATCCATCAGCAGGAGTATGTAAAAGAACTTCTCAAGAGATTCTCCATGGAAAAGGCAAAAGAAATCAGCACTCTAATTGCCACTGCTACAAAGCTTGATTTGGATGAAACAGGTCCTGATGTAGAGCAAAAGATGTACAGAGGGATGATAGGACTATTACTATATCTTATAGCAAGCAGGCCTGATATTATGTTTAGTGTAGGATTATGTGCTATATTTCAAGAAAACCCTAAAGAGTTTCATCTAAAATTTGTAAAAAGGATTTTTAGATATCTCAAAAGAATCAGTGATCTTGGTTTATGGTACCTAAAAGGTATTAATTTTAAATTGGTTGGGTATTCTGATGCTGACTATGCAAGATATTGGTTGACAGGAAGAGTACTACAGGCATGACACACTTTCTTAGATCATGTTTAATTACCTGGTCCACTAAGAAGAAAAATTCAGTAGCTTTGTCTACTGCTGAAGCTGAATATATTACTATAGGTTCTTGTTGTGCTCAATTATTATGGATTAAGCAACAACTTATGGATTTTGGTATAGATGTTGACTGTGTTCCTATTTTTTATGATAATACTAGTTCCATTAACATAGTGCTATTTTTTATGATAATACTAGTTCCATTAACATAGCCAAAAATCCTGTTCAACATAAACGAACTAAGCATATTGATATTAGACATCACTGTCTTAGAGATAATATTGAAAAAGGTCATATAAGTTTTGTTCTGTTGAGAAACTAATTGCTGACATATTCACTAAGGCCTTGAGTAGGGAACACCTTCAAAAAAAATAGGTTAGCCTTGGGGATAATTAAAATTGTATAAATCACCCTCAATGATTGACTAGAATAAGCTGCTCTTAAGTGATTATTTGTTAATTCAGTCTTACATATTTAATTGTGTATCCTAATTCCAAGATTTTAGGGTAAATTGACTCAGCTATGTGTTGATTTTGCAGAATGACTAGAGCATCAGGACAATTTTGTCCATTGTTTATTCAAAACTCAGGTATGATTATTTCTTGCCTATTATAGCATAAAGAGAAACATGTTGTCTACATGTTTCTTTCCGTTACACATCAACCGCCAAAACCCAAAAGTCCTTCTCCTTTAAAAAGGTTGCCAGGCCTTTTCTATCAGAACTGAACCCCTTAATCATTACGTTTCTTCCACCACATACACTTAACATCACGTTTTATCTTCCTTCTTTCCTTCTTAAATATTCTTCTTCCCTCTTCTTAATCTTCACTACTTCCTCAACCTCTGCATAATCACAACAACCTCTTCAATGACATCTTCCTCATCTTCTTCCTCCACAGAATCTACTACCAGTCCCTCCACCACCATTATACTTCATCCAAACATTACCTTACCCCCATTTATTCCACCCTTAATTTCCATTAAACTGTCCGACTTTGCAATGTTCAAGAACCTCCAAAACCCCTTTACCAATTTTTTTCAAAATCCATCACCATTATCTGAACCCTAGCTACTACCTCTAATTCCTCTCCAAATTCTTGATCGAGATGAAATTACTATTGATGACCTAATCCCTAGAAGGTCTAGATCCAAGCCTAAATGAAAACCCTCTTTCATAACCATCAATGTTGATGACGATGCCACAATGGAATTTTCCCCTATTATTCCCACTCCTCGTACTCCTCATACTAAGGGTAAAAAGCAATGGGAAGATGCTTCCTTGGAGGAGGCACATAAAGCCAGTAAAAGAAAACATGTAGCTACTTCTACTTCTCCACCTCTTTGTGATTCCTCTTCTGATATTCTTCTTCATTCAAAAAAAAGAAGAAGACAATCATTGAGAAAGTTCCAAAACCCTTCTTTCCTCAAAAATCATCCTTTCAACCCACTTCAAAGGCTTCCTCTTCTTAAAAATCCACCCCTACTATCAAAGCATCCTCATCCTCCAAATTTTCTTTAAAGTCCACTTCACGTTCGAAAAAACAAGTAAACAAAACTTTCCTTCCGGCTCATCTGACTCAGACTCTAAATTTCTCCCTGATACTCCTCCTGCATCTTCTATTGAGATTGATCCTGATCTTGACTTTGATATTGATGTTTATACTCCTGCTGACAAAGCTTCTCAGTCAGCCCATGTTCTCCACTTTCAAAAATGTAAGTTGGCTAGGTGTAGAGTTGTCACTGGTTTTAGGGGCCCTAAAATGGATATCTTGGTTTCTAAGTTGAGAGCTCAGGGGTGGTCACACTTGTTTCTTCAAGGTGACCATCAACGCAAGTTTGGAAGGGATAAAGTTTATAAGTTTTATATGAATGGGGTTGCCATTGGGGAGATGTTCTCAACTACTGTTTATGGGGTTACCATTAATCTCTATGCTACTAACTTTGCTTGAATTTTGAGCATTCCTTCTGGGGATGGGGTCATTATGTCAAAATAACCTGGCCTCCTCTCGATAATCTTTCTTCTGCACTTAAGATATCTAGAAATTTCTCTGGAAATCCTCATCTTGTCACTCATTGTAGGGTCCTAAAACGTGAGATGACACCTCTTCATCTGTTTTATTTTGATGTGGTTCAAAAAATTATCCTTCCTAGACAAGAGAAAAGAACAATTGTCAATTTCCTTGATCTTACTTTGATGGAACTATTAGATACTTAAATTCCAATAGATCTTCATTGAATCATGATCAAGCACATGAAAAGGGTCTTGGTCCAAGATGCAAATGGTCATGCCTTGCCATATGAATTCTGGTTTGCATATATTTTTTAAGATTTTCATGTACCAGTCAAAGTGTGGTCTCTGCAGACCACAAAGGATGTTATAGGATCTGTGAACCATACCAGGTTACCTGCTGCTATGAGGAGTACTGACAATCCAGTGCAAAGATTGAGGAATGTACTGGCTGCAAAACAGGTTGAGGTGGAGGTTACTTAGGCTACATTGGAGGCTTCTCAGGCTGCTCATGAGAATGAGAAATAGGTCCTTGAAGCTCAAATTGCTTCCCTCACAGCCACTTTGGAAAAGGAAAGAGCTGAGAATGTTGATGTTATTAGGAAGCTGACCTCCTTTATCCCCTTCTCCTCATCCACTTAAGCCCCTTCTTAGTGCCCTAGGAATATTTACCTTGCTGTCTCTTAGTCCATATTGTTTCTCTTTTTTTCTGTTACTAGGTTATGATAATTCTATCTTATTCTATGAATGAAATGGACCTTTTGCTTAATGTGTTCTTCTTCTGTTTTTTCATAATGCATTATTGTTCTCTTGCTCTGAGTTTTGATTATTTTATTGATAGCCCCAGTGGCCATGAATTATTAAACAGTTATCACTTTTTGGAGCCAGCCTTTCGATGATTCCAAAAGGAGGAAGAATAGATTATACAATACTTATAACTCAATGATTAACCTATTTCATTCCATAATTCTCTATTTTAATCCTTTATCAAGTGGGATTTTAAAAATAGATGATGTGCTGCTAAGTTTGTCATCCTCAAAAAGGGGGAATTTATTAGGGAATGTAAAGTTTTAATGATGAACATATGAATGAAACATGTTGTGCAAGCTGTTCCACACAAGTGAACAAGTCACAAGCGAGACTATTGGTAAGGCGACATTGCGTAAAAATAGGAGTGGATAAATAATATGCTTTCAACACTTATCATATTAGCTGAAGTAGATGCAATGGAGAGGATAATTGCAACATCTAAAAGTTGAGTTGATCAAGAAGTCCTGCAAAGACAATGAGATAAAAGAGAAGAGTCCTATTCAAGCAAGGAGAGAGAGAGACGACAACAAAAAGTGAGTAAAACTACCTGGGAGTCCTATTGAAGATAGAAGAGTACATCAACTAAAGGAATCCATCAGGAGTGGGCTTAAATACAACAAACAACAATCAAGTGATTCACTCACGCATTAAAAAGATAGTCAACAATCAGCAAATCAGTTCTACAACTTGAAGAAGCTAGTGGAGCAACCCGGTCCTTTACTTAGAGTCGTAGAATTTGTGTAATAGGTTGGTCATTGAGTCATATTGAGTTGTAATATCTAGGCTCAATGAATCATAAACTGAGTTAGGATTAACTTCTTTAAGTTGGGGAGCTCGAAGACTTGGGAACACTTATCTTGGGAAGATTAGTGTTTTGTCGAAGTATGAGTTAGAAATTTTAATTCCTAGTTTACAAAAAGTCTTGTAATTTATTGATTGTTGAGGCTTAAATATTATAGTGAAGTTGGGGTTAAATCCTGTAGAGGTACAGGTCCTGGTTTTTTACACCTTTCTTGAGCCGTGTATTTTCCACGTAAAAATACTGTGTTCAAGTTTTACTTCAGTGAACCACGTTATCTTACATGTTTCACAGATAGGCAACTAAGTAGAGTAAAATATTAACATTGGTAGGGCACACACTCTAACAATATTACTCCAGCTATAAATGGCCTTACTTACCTTTACATGGGTCATCAAGTTTCACTTTTTAACATATCCACTCTTGAGCTTATGGAGCTTCTGCCTTCAAGTTTATGCGATGAAGGGCTTAGTGTTTGGTATGCTCTTGGTTATGATCCAAAGGATAATATGCACAAATTGCTTAAAGTTAGTACCATTTTCAATCGACTAGTCTATGAGATTCTCACTCTTGAGAAAAGTTCAAGATCGACATGGAGGTGGAGATACATCACTCAGGAAGGCTTGCCTTGGTTCAACTTGGTGTTTATCTAGGTTACTTCGTCAATGAGATAATCTATTGCAAGTTTGTAACTCCGGACACCTTCCAAGATAGAAAGAGCCAATATTTTCTCACCTTTGATGTCCACCTTGAGCACTTCACAATTTTCAACCTACCACACGTTCCCTCACACATACTAACAATATTTGATGCGAGTTTAATAGTATTTGATCAATTTCAAGGGCATGTAGCCTATCACGTGTTGAGAGGACACAGTTTGAGATAGTTTTGAACTTTGAGCATTAGAAGATCATCAATACTCCATATGGAGAAAGCACAAAATCGACATGCCTGATGAACTGGTTAGATTCTTTTTTAACATCACGCCTATATATTGGGAATCTTCCTTTCGATGAGTTATTGCTTTGCTGTTCAGATGACTCGCAACAACCGAACCTGTTTTATATTTATGATCCCCTCAACAAGAAATTTACAAAATTGATGGTTAAGCCTCCTAGCTCACTACATCTGATAGGAGCACGAATTAGTGCCCACATAACTTATCTTATGGAGACTTAGATCACCCACTGCATGATTTAGTCGAATAAAGAAAGAAATATTAATTATTTTTGTGCGGTGTCTTCCAATTAAGATGGAAATATTTGTGAATCTTTGTTTGGGCCATTGAAATTCCAGTAGTATTCTACTTTTCAATCACACATTTTTTGTAACTCAAAATTATATGCTGAAATAATATGTGAGAGCTAGTTGTTACCCTCCTGCTTTTTATTTTAGGGAAAAGGGTCAAAAATACCCCTCTACTTTAAAAAATTGATACTTTACCCTCAGTCATACTTTTGGGTCATATATACCCCCACTGTTATAAAAGTTTATATATGTGCCCTTTAACTAACGAAATATCCCAAATAACACCAATTGACCCATTTTTTTAAAAATCCAAACCCAACCCGACCGACCCATCAAAAGAACCCAAGCATTATACAAGCCAACAATCCAAAAACAGTACAATCGAACCAAATGCTCACAAACTTTCAAGCGAATTTAAGAGTGAATACTAATGATTTGGACAAGAAGAAGCAACATGTTCTTTCCAGTTTTCACCTGTATTCTCTAGTTTCGTAGATGAAAATCTACATTTTCAAATGTCACAAGTTGATAATTTGGTTGGAGGTTATTCTCCATCTTTTGTGTCTTTTACAACCCCTGAATCAAATTACTTCTCATTACCAACCTGCCAGATGAATGGTTCACGGAGAATTCATAACATGCACCATTCAGAATCAGACCTCCTTAATTTGTTCTCAGCTAACATTCATCAACAAGTTCTCCAATTATAGGCTTGGAGTTTTTATTTGAACATGTGGAGCTAGATCCAAATTTTCCATTTCATAACTCAAAATTTTTCAGATAAAATGTCAATAAAGGACCAAGAAAATGAATTGTTTTTTATCACTGAATTCTATTTTTAATGTAGTATAGAAGTGCTTGTACAAATTAACAAGAAAACTTGCCAATGATAGTAACAAACTATCATATTGTATCAACAACATAGTAATTTTTTCTTAATTTCAAGCACATTCTTGCAAGTCTGCCTGAATGTTCGATTGAACATGTATAATTCTTGGGTTCTTGGGTCAGTCGGGTCGGGTTTGGGTTTTAAAAAAAAAACATGTTAATTAGTGTTATTTGGGATATTCCATTAGTTGAAGGGCACATATATAAACTTTCATAATGGCGGGGTATATATGACCCCAAAGTATGACTGAGGGTAAAGTTAACCGATTTTTTATAGTGGAGGGGTATTTTTGACCCTTTTCCCTTTAATTTAAGTTAGGATTTCTAGTGAATTATAATCAAGCAGGTCCTACTCGAAATATTTTGCAGTAAACTCATTTTGGAGCAAGTATATCTGAGAGTATCAAATTATTATTGGGTAAACACGGAATAATAACAAAAGTATTTGTGGAAAAATAATAGGAAAATAAATGAAAATAATGACACCAAGAATTTTATGTGGAAATTCTTCTAAATAAGGGAAAAATCACGGACCAAGAGGAGCAACTGATATTACTATAGTAAGGAATTTTACACCGTAGTCACAAATACAATACTCGAAGTGACTACCACACACTTAAAAGAAATAACCCTCTTTTGACTCCCACCTTACTAAAATAACGCTCACTCTAATTTTTTTCATAGACTATTTTTTATCACAGTCTGTGGAATACCTCACTGCTCTCTATTGTTTTTCTCTCTGTTTTGGTGTATCTTTCAATTGAGTTACCGTGCTCCCTTTATAGGAAAAATATATCCTTGTGACATCATTTCTTACCTATATAGGGAGGTAGCAATGTCAACAATTTCAACTTTGCAGATTTGCTTTCTGCCAAAAGGTTGGAAAAACCTTTCCATATTGAAATATTTGCCAAAACATTTATGGGGTTGGACCCCACAAATATCCCCCTCCAGTCCTATGCATCTGAAGGAGGTATCCTTATTCTTCTCATATAGAGCTCATGCCCACAAGTTCTTTGCACAATTCTAACTTGTCTTTTGGTACCACCTTTGTCAGCATATCCGCAGGATTTTCACTTATGTAAATCTTCTTAACATGGAAAAATTCTTTCTCCACTTTTTCACGAATCCAATGGTACCTCACATCAATGTGTTTTGTTCTTGCATGGTACATGGAGTTCTTGCTCAAATCTATTGTACTTTGACTGTCACAATAGACAACATACTCTATCTGATGCAATCCAAGTTCTTGAAGGAATCACTTAAGCCATATCATTTCCTTGCCAGCTTTAGTAGCCACAATATACTCAGCTTCAGTTGTAGATAGTGCGACTCACTTTTGCAACTTCGACTGCCATGATATAGCTCCCCCTAAAAATGTAAACAAAAATCCAGTAGTTCATTTTCTATTATCAAGGTCACCTGCCATATCAGTATCTGTATAGCCCTTCAAGATTGGATCAAATCCTCCAAAACACAAACAATCAGCTGAGGTTCCTCTTAGGTACCTTAGTATCCATTTGACTGCTTCCCAATGCTCCTTTCCTGGATTTTTAAGAAACCTACTGACAACACCAACTGCGTGAGAAATATTGAGTCTGGTACACACCATTGCATACATTAAACTTCCAACAACGGAGGAGTATGGAACTTTAGCAATGCTCTCTTTTTCCTCTTTCATTGTAGGACACATTTTCCTGCTCAATTTCATATGACTAATAAGGGGTGTGTTAACAACCTTAGCATTCTTCATATTGAAGCTCTCCAGTACACGTTCAATGTACTTCTCTTGTGACAAGTAGAGCTTCCTTTCATCTTTAATACGAGTAATCCTTATGCCCAAAATTTTCTTAGCATGACCCAAGTCTTTCATAGAAAAAGACTTACATAATTGTTTCTTCAACTCGTTAATCCTGGAAGCATTCTTTCCCACAATCAACATATCATCCTCATATAGCAAGAGGATGATAGAATCATCATCAAAAAAACTTTGTACAAATACACAGTGATATGAAGAAGTCTTTTTGTAGCCTTGCTCCCCCATGACAGATTCAAACTTTTTATACTACTGTCTAGGAGCTTGCTTTAAGCCATAAAGACTCTTCTCAAATTTACACACATAGTTTTCTTTTTCTTTTACCTTGAAGCCTTCTGGTTGTTCCATATAAATTTCCTCTTCGAGGTCACCATGAAGAAAAGTTGTCTTCACATCCATCTGCTCAATCTCTAAATCAAGACTAGCAGCCAAGCCAAGAACTATAGGAATAGAGGTCATTTTGACAATAGGAGAAAATATTTCATCAAAGTCGATACCCTTTCTTTGACCAAATCCTTTGACAACTAATCTGACTTTGTATCTAGGCTTCAAGCTATGTTTCTCAAATTTTACTTTGAACACCCACTTATTCTTCAAAGCTCTCATGCCCTAGGAAATTTTACCAACTCATAAGTGTGGTTCTCATGTAGAGATTTTATCTCATCTTGCATGGCTTCAATCCATTGATCCTTATGTTTATCTTCCATGGCCTCCTCATAATATTCAGGTTCTTCCCTGTTAGTGAGTAACACATACTCATTAGGAGAATAATGAGAAGAAGGAATACGTTGTCTTGTAGGCCTTCTTTGAGAGCATTTGACTCATCCACAACTTTTTGAAATGGAGCATCATCAACAACAACATCGTTGTCATTATCAACATCAATATGTTGATTTTAAACATGATTCTGAGCATCACCATGCTTATCTATTCCAACATCATGCACACTTGTATGAGGAAATTGATCAACACTAACCACACTATCAGAACTTGAAGATTCTAGCTTCTCCACTTTGTCAATATCTTCAATGGTTTGATTCTCCATGAAGACAACATCATGACTTCTTACAAGCTTCTTCTCAACTGGATCATATAGCCTGTAACCAAACTCATCAAGGCCATAACAAATGAAGATGCACTGCCTTGTCTTGGCATCTAACTTTGACCTCTCATATTTAGGTACATGTACAAAAGCTTTGCAACCAAATACTCTTAAATGGTCATAGGAAACATCCTTCCCATACCAAACTTTATTTGTCACCTTACTTTGCAAAGCAATAGCAAGAGATAAGTTAATAACATGTGCAAAGGTCAATAAAGGCTCACCCCAAAAGGAGTTTGGCAACTTTACTTCAGAAAGCAAACATCTGACTCTTTCCATCAAGGTCCTATTCATTCTTTTCACCAAACCATTAAGTTGAGGTGTTTTAGGAGGAGTCTTCTGGTATCTGACACCTTGTTGCTTATAGTATTTTTCAAACGGTACACAATATTTACCACCATTATTAGTACGAATACACTTTAGCTTTTTCCCTTTTTCTCTTTCAACAGAAGCTTGAAACTGCTTAACGACACCCAACACTTGTTTTTTCATCTTCAAGACCCAGACCCAAAGTTTCCTTGAGCAATCATCAATAAAAGTGACAAAGTAAAGTGTACCACCCAAAGTCCATGTCTTCATTGGATAACATAAATCTGAATGCACCAGCTCAAACAACTCTGTCTTTCTTGAAGGAGGATGAGACTTGAAAGAAACTCTATTCTATTTTCCAGCCAAGCAGTGCTCACATTTTTCTAATTTAGCACTTTGAAAATCTAACAGTAATTTCTTCTCGGCCAGAACATTAAGCCATTTCTCACTAATGTGGCTAAGCCTCTTGTGCCATAATGTTGAAGAGCTAGTGCTTTCAACTGCATTCACCATGTTAGCACAAGTAGAAGCCATAGTCCAGTATAGACCACGACGTTTTTCTCCATGATCCACAACCAAAGAATCCTTAATAAGTTTCTATTTTCCACCACCATTGGTACTAACATATCCCTCATCATCCAGCACGCCAACAGAAATCAAGTGTAAGCGAACATCGGGTGCATGTTTTACACTGTTTAAAACTAGTTTAGATCTAGTACTAGTTTCCAAACAAATTGTACCAATACTAACCACCTTAGAAATAGTCTTATTGGCCATACTCAAGGTTCTAAAATCACCTGGAGTATAAGATGAGAAAAAAAATCCTTTCTTGATGTCACATGAGATGCGGCACCAGAATCCACAACCCAGCTTGACTCATCACAAGCAACATTTATTAGACTTGCATCAAGGATAGTAACAAGATCTTTTGTGGTGACGGTGGCTACACAATTGTTATTGTCGTCTTCTTTCTTTTTCTCCTTGTTTCTTTTCTCCTTTTTCAATTTTTGGCAAAATTTCTTTGTGTGCCCTTTTAATCCACAATGATAGCACTCAATATCTTTAAATTTGCTTCTATGGTGTTCATTATTTTGAGCAACCATGATTCTCGCTTCTCCCCTAGCGCCAGTCACTCGGACATCAGACAAAGAGGAACCTTGAGACTTTCGTCTCATCTCTTCATTAAGAATACTGCTCTTGGCAAAATCCATAGATATCATGCCATCAGGAGCAGAGTTTGATAAAGAAGTTCTAAATGTTTCCCATGAGTCTGGTAGGGAACCGAGTAGAAGCAAGCCTTGAATTTCTTTATCAAACTTAATGCCCATAGAATATAACTGGTTCATAATCCCCTGAAAGCTATTCAGGTGATTTGTCATTGGAGAACTATCATGGTATTTTAACCCAACATTTGTTTTATCAAAAACATCTTATTATTTTCAGTCTTTCGAGCATACAAACTTTCAAGATGCTTCCGTAAGGACCGAGCATGTGTCTCCCCAGAAATATGGTTCAACATATTATCATCAATCCACTGTCTGATAAAACCGCAAACCTGTCTGTACATCAGTTTCCACTCTTCATCGATTTTATTTTCAGGTTTTACAGTGTCAAAGATCGACTGATAAAAATTCTTGACATAGAGTAGATCTTCCATTTTTCCCTTCCAAATGACATAATTAACGCTATTTAAAGTAATCATTCTACTTGTGTTGACTTTCATTGTTTACCAAATAATACAGATATTGCAAATCGTGGGCTCTGATACCAGTTTGTTGGGTAAACGTAAAATAACAACAAAAGTATTTGTGACAAAATAATAGGAAAAATAAATAAAAATAATAACACCAAGAATTTTACGTGGAAACCCTTCTAAATAAGGGAAAAACCACGGACCAAGAGGAGCAACTGATATTACTATCCTAAGGAATTTTACATCATAGTCACAAATACAATACGCAAAGTGACTACCACACATTCAAAAGAAATAACCTCTTTTGACTCCCACCTTACTAAAATAATACTCACTCTAATTTTTCTTCACAAACTATTTTTTATCACAGTCTGTAAAATACCTCACTGCTTTCTATTATTTTTCTCTCTGATTTGGTGTATCTTTCAATTGAGTTATCGTGCTCCTTTTATAGGAGAAAATATATCATTGTGACATCATTGCTTACCTATATAGGGAGGTAGCAATGTCAACAATTTCAAATTTGCAGATTTGCTTTCTGCTAAGAGGTTGGAAAAACCTTCCCATACATTGAAATATTTGCAACAACATTTATGGGGTTGGACCCCACAATTATTAAGGTTTGTTTATGGAAACAAGCCAGAACCAACAGTGTGACAACTTCAAATTCGATATATAAAGGGTTATCTACATGACTACATAGTATGCGTAAAAGAGAACCACATTGGTGATTGCTTTTTTACGGGCTTTAATAGGACTACTGAGAGTACTATTATCTGATTAATTTTCTTCATCATGTTGTTCTTGTATAGCTTTGTGGTCTAAAATATTTTCTCATAATGAAGGGTTTCATCAAACATCGATAAAATTATTTACTGGAACCTGATTATGATTACTAGAATTATTAACTTTGTTCTTACCAAAGATTGAGGCCCCCCTCCAAAATGTAGAACTTTTTTGACTCCACATCAACATGCGTACGAAAATTGAAATAATAATAAAGTTCAAAGATAACTGAATTGAATTAAATATGAGAATTACATATTAAAATGAAACATAGTAAACTTACCGCAAGAAACACTGCCTGCATATGTAAAGTTGTAAGGACATGCAGTACAAAAAATAAAATAAGATAGCAAAAATTATATGCTAGAATGTTCAGAAAAATGTAGAGATAGTTAGAAGTTCGAAGCGCATTACTTTAGAAAGAACCTTGAAATGGTTTGGGGGTGGGTTCCTCCTCAACTCAGGAAATTATTCTCAGAATCATACAAGCAACAAGAACTAGGAGATAATTAAAGTAAAAAGTACGGAAGTACAATAGAGTAAAGACGCAGGATTTTTACGTGGAAACTCCTTGCTTAAAGGAGAAAAAAACACGACCTGCCTCCAAGATTTCAAATTTCACTATATTCAAGCAACCCCTTGAATATAGACTCCAAGGATTAGCCTCCTAACCCTTTGTTTCCTAGCAATGACTCTATTACAAGGAAACCAAGCAGTAACTCTATCATTTCCTCCAACTACTTCTAACAAGAACTCTAGCTTGACTCAATCACCTAACTCTAACTCTAGATAATTTCAATAAGAGACGGTATATCACACCTCCTCACAATCATAAGCAACGTACCTTCCAAGATGGAAGGAGTCAATATTTTCTCGCCTTTGATGTCCACCTAGAGCACTTCACAATTTTTAACCTACTACGTGTGCCCTCACATATATACAAACAATATTTGACGCCAGTTTCATAGTACTTGGTCAATTTGAAGGAGTGTAGACCTATCACGTATTAAGAAGACATAGTTTAAGCGGGTTTTGGAACTTTGGGCATTAGAAGATTATCAGAACTCCATATGGAGCAAGCATAAAGTCAACATTCCTGATGAACTGGTTAGATGCTTTTTTAACGTCACACCTATTGGGAATCTTCCTTCCGATGAGTTATTGTTTTGTTGAACAACACCCATTTTATATTTATGATCCCATCAACAAGAAATTTACAAAATTGATGGTTAAGCCTCCCAGTTCACTACATCTGATAGGAGCAAGGATTAGTGCCCACATAACTTGTCTATTTAATCAAGCAGGTCCTACTCCTAATATATTGTCTACTTGATTTGCTTAGTCATATTGTTCTTGTAGTGATTTATGGTCTAAAATATTGTTTCCCTCAATATAACGATTATGAAGTGTTCCTCCAAAATTGAAAAAAATCTTTTGACTCCACTTCTGGGCGTATGAAAATTGAAATAAATAAATTATAAAATTCATCAATAACCTCTAATCTCTAATATCTAATCTTTATCTTTAATTTCTAATGTCCAATCTCTAATCTCTAATCTCTATCTCTAGTCTCTAAGAGAATGAAAAGGATAGTTGAGAAATAAAAAATGAGAAGTGAAGAAAGAAACACTCAATTGAACAATAGTTAAATCAAGGGAGAAAGAGAACTCAACTAAATGCACGAGAAACCAAATTGAATACACAATATGATGACTCGATGATCAATCAAGCGAAGAAGATAACACAAGCAATTTGGAAATATGCCCTAATCACTCGATCTAAGCTAACAGTTGAAATTAAACCCAATTGCTACTCTTACCTAGAGTAACTAAATATCAAGTCTATTCAAGACAATTCAATCATCAATAATCTAAGTAATGAAAATGGCTAAGACAACATTTATAGTCATTGTCTTTATTAAAATAACCTATTACAAAAATAGCCCAAAGTGACTATTTTACAAATAACCCACAAGGAACCTTCTTGATTGCCCATGACCTTGTGTATTTGTTTCTTCATGCTTTCCTCCGGGATCCAAGCTTTCATCCATATATGGATACCAATCCAAATATGTCTCATACTAACCATGCTCGTATCATCCTCCCTTCTTCAAAAGGATTTTTTTCTCTAAATCCGAACCTTGCAAAAACATGAGAAGAAAAAACAACAAACATATCCTCATAGAATGAGGGTTAGCAATAATAAATCTTTCACCATGCCAAGAGTGCACACATTTCACATATAACCAAACATCAAAATGATCCACAAATGATTTGTTAAGTAGAAAAACAAGAAATACTTGGCTACATAGGAAACACTAGCAAAGGGGTAAATCAAAAGAAACATGACGTTTAGGAAACCACACATGCAAGTCCTCAATGGTTGTATATTTAGAAAAACACAAATCCCTCTTTAAGTAGGAAACATGACATTTAGGCAACCACACATGCAAGTCCTCAATGGTTCTACATTTAGAAAAACACAAATCCTTCTTTAAGTAAAGTAACACATAATAGCCCATATAGCTAAGTGTCAGGTCATAAACAAGGTCATCCCAAGTCAAGACTCCACCCAATGCAGTAGCTATTTTCAAGAATAAAATTACTCTCAATTCATCACTGGATCAAATACAAAGGTATTCCTCACATAAGTTGACAAATATATCTTATTCAAACCCATAAGATCAAGTAATAGCACCAAGAAATAATCACATAATAGAAAAGAAATGTTATAATTATACTTATCACCACGCAAGCCAAAAACCTCACTCACAACTTTCTTGTCAAATGGATCAAATATTTCATCACAAATGGCATAATTCAAATCATTACCGGGATAAAAGAAAAAGAAAATCCATAAACATAGGTCAAACATACACCTATTTTTCCCATTGATACTTTCACTTTCACACAACATACTCCACTCAAAGGTAAGAGCATCATCATATCCAAACAAATAGTATAGAAAAGTGTTACTTAACTGAACTTCATCCATGGTGTGACCACATATAAAATCAATTTTAATCCACAAACATTAAGTCCTTAATAAATCATGGGGTCCCACAAGAATGAAAGGGTTATTGGAGAAAATACAACCCCTTCTTTTCGATCACTAACCTCTCTAATAGACGTATTATCTTCTTTCATGAAGAGAGTTTTGCCTTTAGAAAGTGTATCATCATACTTAGTGATTCTCAATTACTTGACAGCCTTTAAGAGAGGCTACACTACTATCATGCCAAGACACACCATTATGCATTTTACTTTCGTTAGTCATGTCACTCTTAAACAAGGGATTATCCTGAAAAATACATTCCACTTTAAAATTCTCATGAGAAGAACAAAGAATGAGATCACAATTAAAAGATTCATCATTTAGGTGCAATGACTTCACATGAATATATCCAAACCAACTGTATCAATTCCAACACTAAATTGAGCTTCCTTAAGTTTATCACAAAATTTCTCATTAGTGGGTTAGTTATTACACACGAGTTGACCAACACCAATATCAATTGATAATGAACTATCATCCAAAACAATGTATCAATATTTAGTGAACACAAATTAAACTTACTATAAGAATAAATTCGGTCATCAATAGGATAACTAGTGTATCCACATTCTTAACATGCACATTATTAAAACATGGCAAAGATCACAAGAAAATGTAATATCATTCAAGGCACAAGTGTCAACACTAGGTGGACAAAAATTTATCTTACGAGAAAAATCAATTAGGTCATCAATAGGATCAACTAGTCTATGAACGCTCTCAATAAATACATTATCACTATGTAACAAGGTGTTATAAAGATCATCACAAGGTAAAGAATCTGTAAGCTCACGCATATACATGTCATCACTTACACTTAATTGACTACTATCCATATAAGGATCTTCTACTTTTCACAGTGTGTAAGGTTTAGCTTTTTCATCTTGTAGGTCATCAGAAGGTTGCATTCACCTTGCTTTTCAACATTAGAAAATATTTACTCATTTGGAAAGTTTTCTAGCACCTTATGATTTTTCATTGCTCGAGGCATCTTACTAGGCATTCTTCTAAGGATACCTGTATAAAAAGACAACTAGAAAATGAAGAAAAGTTATAAAATTTAGTATAAGGTTGTGATAATCCTATCACATCACTTCTCACAACCTTTTTTTTTCTCTCTTGCGTTGTCACATATTACACCCTTACTTCTCTCAATCTTTTGTCTCTTAATTTTATTGGAGTTAGGACAAGTACCAAGAATTTCTTTGAAAGAGTTTGGAGATTACCTCACCTCTAACTTCCACTTTGTATTTCTAGGAGTAGCCTTTATTTCATTCACTGGATCCTCTTCAAGAACATTTCCATAAGGAGTAGCTTGTTTTGCATTCGACTTCTTGGAGACCATCTAAGAGATGTTTTCAAGTGTTATTAGCATGGAAGAAAATAATTTGTTCATCCTTAAAGCAATAGGATCCTTAATTAAGAATGGCTCATTTGTAACTTTTGTTTCATGAATTCGCCTCTACCGATCATACTTATATTGAAATAACTTCCTCTACTTCTATGGCTTGTTAATCCTCCCACCCTTTCTCCAATATCATTACCATATGGTGAACTAGTCATATTGGAATGAGGAAAAGAATTACATGTTTTTTCACCATAAGAAGTAGAGAATATTCTTCGACTATAGTCTACATGATGTCTTTGAATCAGTTCCACCCACACATCTATACCCTCTCAACTAGGACAGTATGTAACACAAGATGAAGAAGGTAATTCACCCCTATGACCTTCCCTTCTATCATAATCCCCCTTAAAGAGTTCATATAACTTATGGGAGAAAGAATCATACTCACATTGTCCTCATCACCATGGCGTGTAACATGAGAAACCCTATACCCTTCATTTTCACCATCAAATTCACCATAAGATACTTCTACTCCTTCATGTCTATCATAATAACCATAAGCTCCATGTATCTCATATTCATCTCTGGTGCAGTAATTCTAATAACCATGCCAATCATAATCTCTTCGACCTTCATATCCTTTATAGGATTCACTATCATACTCATGCTCTTCATTATTTTACTCATAATAACTCAAAGAACCCTCATGAGTCTCATCATCACTATACTCAGAGTTCAAATTGCTACAAGCACATCACTAATGTCATCTCGATAATAATCTAAATATATGAATGACATTCTTCCTTATATCAGTATTTGTACCTACAAAACTAGAAAACAAATTAGTAATAAAAGTCTCACATTATTCTTTATTAAACTCTCACCTCACCTTCTATGGATTCATTCTCAAATTGATTGTGTTTCTAGCTTTGCTCAATCAATTCAAGGTTACCTATTCTTGTAGAGGAATGAATCTTTGTGACTCTTGAAAGAAGGATGACTCAAATTAAACTAACGGACTTGAATCATGAAATTAACTACGAAATTAAAAGAGAAAACACACAAAGAAAAGAATAAAAGAAAAAAATCAGACTTAAAGAAATTGTAATAATTAGCAGGATAATCTACAAAATAAAATCAAATTATGAAGAAAAGAAAGGTATAATTGTTGTAAAATTAATAATTATGGATGTTCACTACTCTAGAAATTACTCCCACTACTTATCTCCATTATTCCCCTCTATTATGAAGATAACCTCCACCATTTATGACCATTATTCTTGTGACCTTACACATCCAGAACCTCCTCCATTATGCTAATGGTTAATGTCATGTTTATAACAACCTTTTGCGTTCCTCTATATGATACTATAAATAGAGGCATAAGGGTTCATATTGTATACACTTGTACACTTGAACAATTGAAAGAATAAAAATTTCTCATCTCTTGTCTTGTCTTCTTATTTTCTTGTTTATTTTTTCTTCATATTGTTACTCATTTAGATTATGAAGATTTGGAAGAGAGTTTTGAGCGGAGATTGAGGAGGGTTGTGTCTGTTTTGGAGAAATATTTTGGATTTTTGCCTGGTCATTCAACGACAGAGGCAATCCATTTGGTGAGGAGATTGGTGGAGCAGTATAGAGAAAGGAAGGGGGACTTACACTTGGTGTTCATTGACCTAGAAAAGATGTATGATAAAGTTTTGAGGGAGGTTCTTTGGAGGTATTTGGAGGTAATAGGGGTCCTGATGACGTACACCATAGTTATTAAGGACATGTACGGTGGAGGGAAGACTGAGGTGAGGAGGTGAAAGGAGACTCATACTATTTTTTGGTCGATATAGGGTTGCATCAGGGATCGACTCTTAGTCCGCTCCTATTTGTGAGGTGATGGACGTGTAGATGTAGAGTATTCAAGGTGAGATTCCTTGGTGTATGCTATTTGCGGATGATATAGTGATAATTGATGAGACGTGGAGGGGCGTGAATGACAAATTGGAGGTTTGGAGGCAAACCCTTGAGTCGAAGGGATTTAGGTTGAGTAGGTGCAAGACGAAGTATTTGAAATGCAAGTTTAGTGACTTGAGGCAGGAGGACGATATGGTGGTGAGGTTGGACTTCTAAGATATTTGTAAGAGGAATAGTTTTAAGTATCTTGGGTCTTTGATCCAAGGGAATGATGAGATTGATGAGGATGTTACCAATCATATTGGAGCAGGTTGGATGAAGTGGAGGCTCGCCTCGGGGGTGCTGTGTGATAAGAAAGTGTCCCTTAAGCTTAAAGGCAAATTCTATAAAGTGGTAGTTCGTCCGGCCATGTTGTATGGCGCGGAGTGTTGGCCAGTCAAGCACTCCCACATCTAAAAAGTGAGGGTGGCAGAAATGAGGATGCTGCATTGGATGTGCGGGCTTACTAGAGGAGACATGATTAGGAATTAGATTATCAGGGAGAAGATGAGAGTGGCGTCGGTGGAGAATAAGATACGGGAAGGAAGACTGAGATAGTTTGGACATGTGATGAGGAGGGACGCAGATGCCCTAGTGCGTAGGTGTGAGATACTAGCATTGGATGACTTCAGGAGGAGTAGAGGTAGACTGAAGAAATACTTGAAGGAGGTGATCAGAAATGACATGGAGTAACTGCAGCTTACTGAGGACATAAGCCTAGATAGGAAGGTGTGGAGGTCGCAGGTAAGGGTAGAAGGCTAGCGGGAGGGTGTGGGTTGTATCAAGCCACCAGAAGAGATCTTGTATAGCCGGGTTAGTCACTTTAGGCCTGTGTCTATAGGTGTCTACGGCGGAGAGTATGTGTTACTTATATGTGGGTGTCCCTTTCATATTTTATCAGTTGCTATCTGTTTGTTTCGTGTTGCCGTATCTTTCGTATTTTCGTATTGCTCTGATTTACTTTTTATTATTCCTTATGCCTTTTCTGTTATGTAGTCCATCTCCCTGTCATCTATTCTTTATCTTGAGCCAGGAGTCTATCGAAAATAGCCTCTCTATCTCTTCGGAGGTAGCGGTATGGACTGCGTACATCTTACCCTCCCCAGACGACCCCACTTTGTGGGAACACACTGAGTTTTTTGTTGTTGTTGTTGTTGTTGTTACTCGTTTAGATTAATTTTAACACATTATCAACATGAAGCTTCAAACTTATTTCATCATCTCAAAAACTTCTTCAGCTTTTATCAATGACATATTCATTGTGCTTCAAGTTTTGGTAAGAAATTCATTTTGTTATTGCATTATGAAAATGAGGTATGTTCCTAATTTCTTTTACTTCAGTTTGGCTAGTGATGCATGCAGTAATATCATTAAAATGGTTTGGTATTTATTTATTTTCTATATATCAATTTAACTTTTATTTATATATAATTTGAATTCTATGACTATTATTACAAAGTGTTATACTAATTAAAATGTTGTGCAAGGATACTTTGAATCCTATAATTTTTCCTTATTATCGAAGTTTGCAGGGACATCTCATACACTTTTAAGAGGACCAAGTTGTTCTCAAAATTTATTTTTACATTATACATAATTTGAAAATCTATAAAATATAAGCACTGCCAAAGTACTCCGGGAAAAAAATAGTTAATAATAATGACGTACAAAATGAGAGGCAGTGCCTTATTAATGAAAGTTGAAATACGATAATCATCAAATTTTTTTATTATGGTCCTAAATTATTGGCTCATTATTATTTTTATCACATGACAGATACAATTCTATATTATGTAGTAGTATATTTTAATGAAGTGTTAGTATTTTTTTTCAAAGATTTGGAGGCTAGTTCTACTGAACTTTGGCCTATTATGTTATTGGTCAAAGGATAAGACGGTGGATTCAAGTTCCATAGCACCAAAAGGGTAAGATATTGAGTTAAAATCTTGATCCATTATGATAATAAGATATTGAGATTGACTCGCACTGAATTTTTGCCTAAAACGCCTAATATTGGAAAGTCATTGGATTAAAGTTCCAATGCACTATTTGATGATAATGATGACTGGTGTAAATGTGCTTTTGATGATAAATAATGAAATTCGCCACATTGATTTGCTCCATTTCTTGATATGAATGTGGTAGCAGTGCATATAAATCTGAAAGAAGACAAGTGGTTTAAAATATATGTGAACGTTGAGGAACAATGTTATAATAGTCATCACTTTCATAATTAAAAAAAAAAAAAAGAACACTATGGGTTCTTCAAATTGTCCTTCAAAAAGTGAAGGTAATTTTTGTTCACCATCAATTTGGTATGAAAGGTGGTGGGCATACGGCTTTTGTGCCACCTAATTTGATAGGTTTTATAAATCCTCCATCGAAAGAGAAAAGAAGAAAAGTGAAGATACACTTGACCTTTCAAAGTAATGTCAAGGTGGGTCTATAAATACGATAAATGTCAAAGCATGACAATGAACTTATAAAATAAATTATGAAGCACATATGATTATAATCCAGTTCTTGAAAAGAATGTGACTCATATAACCATTGCGAATGCTTGACCATTCTTGATAGTGAATGTGTCAAAATGTGAAAAAAAAGTTATGAATAAAATTGTGCTTATATTGGTTGGATAAATACCAAAACTCACTTCTATGGGAGGTTAGAGAGAAATGAAGAATTTTAATTTGGTATAAAAGGTCATTAATGTTATAGTATGTTTTATCATGATCTACCAAAGGATAAAAGCAAGAAGTGTATCTTGTGTATAAAAGTTTTGGCTATGACCAAAATGAATATTATGGTATGGTCGAATGAATTTGTCACTAATCGCGTACATATGGTACGTCAAAAAAACTTTGCCAAATGTTATAAAAATAAATTATTAAAGGCAAAAGTAAAGCAATAAAGCGGTCTTGCATATAATAATTTTGACTACAATGACAATTATTTTCTCCCTAAAAGTAGATGGTAACCATACAAATGGTCTTTTGAAATATGACGTAGTGCATAAGTATTGATAGCTTCGAAAAGCTAATGTGTTACTACATGGAGGGATAAAATTATTTATGATATTGAAATTGTAGTAAGTCTCCTTAGAAACTTTTAAAGCTTCAAGAAAATTGACAAGAAAATAAATTATTATTATTTCGAGACTATAAATTATGAAAAGGTTTTATATCTTCATATTACTACAATCGAAATGAGTTATAAATATTTATGGGAAAGTCTACCCATTTTTCTCATGTTTGTTGATACAAATATGATCATGGAAATCACATGTTGTAGTAAACGAAAAGTTTACAAGAAATATATAAGTTGTCATGACCGGTTGATCATCCCGGTTCAAATGTGATGCAAAGATAATTGAGAATTCATGAGATTTTACATTGAAGAAATAAATGATTCTTCAAGAATTCTCCTATGTTGTTTGTTCTCATGATAAAATACTATACCGGCTAAGGTTATGGTTATATTTCTTAAATTTTTAAAACGTACAATAAGGTAAATCTGGACCCTGTCACCTGTCATGTAGATCGTTTATTATGAAATAAGATACATCTATGGTTGGTTACATGCACTTTTCTATCAACTTGCAATTTTATTTTTACAATATTGTTTGCTCAAATTGTTAAATTGAGAGCATGGTTTCAAACTATGAACGTTGATAATACTGATTGGTTTAGCAGAAAAATTTTGTGCCTCAAATTATAGTTGAATCATTGATTATGCAAAAAAATCTCCCCAAAAGAAAATTTGATATGAGATGAGTTTACTTAAATGTAGCAACATTTGTATGCATTAAGCCAATAAGGTTCCCCTATTTATTGGTTCAAGATCAGAAATTAAATAAATCCATTTAATAATTTAAATGGGCAATATCCACCACACACAAAGATGGATTCCCAAATAAGATTGGGAAGAATGTTAGATTTTCTAACATTAGGGTGAGATATGATTAATAGCTGAAATATATGGAGTGAATTATCTAGATCCTCGTACAAAAATCTTAGAGTTCTAGAGATAATTCACGATTTGCAAAATATTGCAAGTTCATCGTCAGACTAATCATGTGTTATAATTCAGTTGTAAATGCTCTAATGAGAAGTCCTTGATGGAAAAAGTCTATGGCAGACCTGAAGTGTGATAGACAAATTGATTTCAAACATAAAAATCCTTGAAGAAGGAGAGGAGCAAATGATAAATATGATTAATGATAATGAGGCAAGTGCTTTAAAAAGCACCATGACATAATAACTCTTCATAAAATCTTGGCAAAGGTTCAGGTACCTGAAAATAATGAAAAAGAAGAGATCGATCTCGATATGTTATATCATAATTGAATCGATATCAAATAACTATCATCGGTAATTTTGATATAATGTTGCGTTCACCATTATAAATGGTTACTAGGATCTTGAATTTAATCTGTCAAATAGTTTGGACAGATAAAATATACAATTCAAGTATATTACATTTCACTTGAAAAGTGATATTTTGAAATTAGTCCATAGACTAAGATATAATGCCAATGGGGTACAAATTGGTGATTGTGCGAAAAGTAAAATTGTAAGGTATAAAGTACGACTTGTGCCTTGAGGCATAAAGGTTATTCACAAAAGTCCTGACATTATTGTTTGGATATGCCTTCTCCTATTATGGATGCAGTAAGGTTTCTTTAAATCTAACAATATATGAAAAAATTGAATGCGTATAACGAATGATTGTTATGTCTATCTAGACGGTAAATACAATAGAAAAATTCTTGAAGGATTTAAAAGAATTTTGATCGGTTGAATATTTCAATGATTGTGAGATTGCTTACCATAAATAAAGATTAATTTTCATCATATGAAAATGAAAATGGTTAAAAAATACCATCTATTAGTGCAATTATTGTACTTATGTATCCTACTATTCTATACATGAGATAATAATTTTTATTACTGTTCAGAAAAGATATAATGTAAATTTTATGTGAATATGAGTGAAATCAAATATTATTGATATGGATTTATTATTTCTAACAGATATTATCGAAAGATTGTTGGTTACGCAAATGCAGGAAGAATATTGTAATACCCCAAATTTTTTTCTAGCTTAAATTCGTTTCTAGAATGTTAAGGGATGTCTTCCAACATTAATAATATTTGTTTCATATAGAATTTTCTATATTTTAATTTTTTATTGTGTGGGAAATTGAATAAGCTTTCCATCGATACCAAATTCACCCAAATCGGATACTCGGTGAAGAAATTAGAACATTTTTAAGTTGATAGTGTGCCAACTGGGTAGTCACCGCGTCGCGGTGAAGGGCAATTTCATAATTGTCACTTTTCAGTGGACCACCGCAATGCTGGCGCATAGCGGCGAGGTCCAAATTCTCATTTGTCAATTTTTAGTGGATCTCCACTATATTGGTGCGTCTCGGAGAGGTCCATTTTCCCAATTGTCGAATTTCAGTAGTCCAACACTATAGTGGCGCATCGCACCAAAGGCCAAAATGGAATTTCTATAGGGAACCGCGATGGTGGTGCATCACATTGAAGCTCCAGGTCCTAATTGTCAAAATCCAGTGGGACAACGCGATAGCTCCACGTCGCAGAGGTCTCTAATTTCTAATTCGTTAGTTTTCAGTGAGACACCACGATAGTGGCGCGTCGCAGTGGCCCATTAAATTAGGATCCAGTTACGTTTTTTCATCTTCATTTAGGAGTTTAAAGAGGGTGTTTTGGACTTTGTCCTAACCCCCAAAACCGTTCAAACACAAGATTTAAGTCTATTATATGCATTTTATGATATATTCCTCAAAATTTCTCTCAACCAAAACTCTAAATTTCAACAATCAACCTCAAGAACCTCAAGATTCTACCACTCTTTTTCCAAATTAATTCAAGATTCGAAGTTCCCGATTTAAGAATTCCAAGAATCATCATTCAAGAGCACAAATAGAGTTCCAAAAGCAAACTTGTTCATCCAGTTCATCATCCAAGGTATGTGAGGTTTTGAATAAGGATAAACTTTTCATCCCTGTGCCAAAAAACTTACTTTAAATTACAAATTGCTGAGTTTTGTATGATTTTCCATGAAATTTAAGTTAGGGTTTATACCTAATGTTGCTAATTGCATGATGTCGAGATTTTAAGTGATTTGGATATTGAATTACATGTCTACTTTTGAAGAATTAATGTGTGCTGTCATATTTTCCAGATTTTAAGTTGAATTATGAATATTTGTATTATCAAGCATGAACCATATGGTGTTTGACATAAAATTGAAGTATGGGTCACTAAGCCCTAGTTTGTATGTTGACATTTCAAGAATGACTATGTTTTAAGCATTCTATGATTAGCTATTTTCAGATTTTGATAAAGAAAGTTGATCCTTTGATCCAAGAAAAGATAGGAATCCACATTATTCATACGGTTTATGATTTAAAATAAAGAGAAGCATAATTGATTTTAAATATGAATCCTTGTCCTATTTTAAGGTGAATTTCCTTAAAGTTCTGAGCAATAAGTATGGGAGTAGTATTTAGCACTGAGTTGGGTATGATTCCAAGGTCTCATGCCCCAGAACTACGAGCCATCGTAGGTTTTAAATGGCCATAGTGGGCTATGATAGTGATCACTTAAGTTAAGGTTTTATTCCGATGGCAAGGATAGAGCAGCTCTCCCCAACGTGGGTAAGACGTTGGACTCCATATCAACTCACATGGTTTATGTTGGTTAGAAGAAGCTCCCTAAGTCACAAAGTTTCAAGATTTCCAAAGCTCCCAAAGCTTCTAAGTTTCTAAAGAAAAGAATGATGGAAAAGCCTTTATAAGACTAAGTGTTATAACTCATTAAATTTGCAAATATGATTTGTTATGCATGATTTTATATTTTGGTATTTTAGATAATCAAGCTTATGTGAGTCATATACATCCAGCATGCTTTTACTTTCCAAATTATGATGATGTTTTACTTATGGATTACTCCCCCATATACTCAGTAATCCTCAAAGTACTGATCCAAATATACGTCTATGTGATGCATTGTCTTATAATATAGGTTCAAGTGCTCAGTATCAGCAACATGAGTAGTTCGGACATATCTATATACGCTCTCACAGTGTTGAGTCCTCATGATTCGAGGGCCTACTTCTTCAGATTTCCAACTTTCATAGTATTTGAGTTATCATTTTTAGTTTAGTCCGAGTCAATTGGGGGTCTGTCCCAATGGCTCTCTAGTTCTTTAGTAGTAGAGGCTTGTCGGACTTTGAGTTTATTTACAGACTTTCCGTATTTGCTATTCAGACAGTATCTTAAGTTTATTCAATTCAGTTTTGGTATGATAAAACATTATTTCTTGACTGGTTTATCTTAAAGTAAGGTTCAGACCTAGTAGCAGGCTCAAAGGATTAGCTTGGGGCTACTCGTAGCCTTGAGCACCGTGTGACGTCTCGGGATCATATTTTGGGGCGTTACAAATATTTAATCTACGGTCAATTTTAATATCATGCAAATGAAGTTTCCACATCTAATTGGTTGTTGCTACGAACAAGTTCAATGTGCAAATTACTTACAACAATTAGGTCACATATAAAGTGATTTGAAAGAATTTATTTGACCGAGTTCATGGGCTTAACATATCCAAGAAATAAGAAAACAATACATCAGTATGATTTCAAGAATGCAACATCTTCATGAATGTGATTTGATCACAACGGCACAATGAAATCGACATTTGAAAGCTAACATACAAGATTGGGACACGACATCTTTGATAAGTGAAATGATATTTGCATCAGGGGGAGTAAAATATGCATTGTACTCTTTTATCCTTGGCATAGGTTTTGTCCCAATGAATTTTTCTTGCAAGATTTTTAATGAGGTAGCAAACAAACGCATATTATAAGATATGTGTACGCTTTTTCCTTCACTAGAAAATTTTTCCCACGAAATTTTTTTTCTAGTAATGTTTTAACGAGGCACAACATCTATGAAAATCCAAGGGTAAGTATTGTAAAACTAATATATGTGGATGTCCACTACTTTAGAAATTACTCCTACTACCTACCTCCAATATCCTCCTTCATTATGAAGATAACCTCCACCATTCATGACCATTATTCTTGTGACCTTACACATCCATAACCTCCTCTATTATGCTAATGGTTAATGTCATGTTTATAACAACTTTTTTCATGCCTCTATATGACACTATAAAGATAGACATAAGGATTCATATTGTATACACCTGTACACTTGAACAATTGGAAGAATGAAAAATTCTCATCTCTTGTCTTGTCTCCTTATTTTCTTGTTTACTTTTCTTCATATTGTTACTTATTTAGATTAATTTTAACAATAATTAATAAAATAAAATTAATTTATCAAGATTTGTACTTAAAAATATTTAAGAATAAATATGGTTAAGAAATGCTCCAAAAATAGAGAAAAATAGATGAAAATGCCCCAAAAATGGTGATGGCAATCTACTAACACGCTCTGATACGCACTGATGTGGCAACTTAATTTTTTTTTTAATTTTAGTTTTCTCCCGTCATTTAGACCCACAAACACTTAATATTTTCTCTTTCATTTCTTTTTGGATCAGATCTCCTCTTCCTCAAAAACGCATGAAGAGCGTGATGAACTTTGAGAACACAAAATTTTCAACTTATTCAATTCTTCACCAAATTGTTTCAAATTTTAGAAGTAGCTTTCCGTCAATCTTGAGAGAAAAATTTATCAAATTTTAACCTACAATTCAACCTCAATCGAAAGATCTATTTTTCAAGTTTATGAACATCTTCAAATTTTCAAGCTTATGAAGAATACACAATTTTTCAACACCTTTCAAGTCACCTCAAAATCATCTCAAATTTAGAAGTAAATTTCTTTCAAGTTAGAGAACAAAATCCAATCGAATCACCTCTAATCTTCAAGACCCATTTCAAATTTCAAACCTTCAAGCTCGTTTAATGGTAGAATCTTCTCAACAACTCAGAATTGGATAAATTTTTTGAATTTGACTCAAATGACACTAGAGAATAAGGATCTAGTGTAAAAAACGATAAATCAAAATAGTTTTGTTTTAATTATTTTTAAGATTTTTGAAGTTTTTTTTTTGAATTTTTGAAGAGATCAAAATTCCAAGATTGAAATTTGTGAAAACAAATCTTAACCTAGGCTTTGATACCAAAATAATAAGATCCTAGTCGGAGGTGTCTAAAATTGATATCGAAATATGGAATTAAATAATAAAATTAAAGGATAATTGTGAAATAAGATATTAGAAATGAAAAAAAGGCTCAATTAAACTATAATTAAACCAGGGACGAAAGAAAATTCAATTAAATGCATGAGAAATCAAATTGAATCCACAATATGATAACTCGATGATCAATCAAGCAAAGAAGATAACACTAACAACTTTGAAATCCACCCTAATCAATCGATCTAATCTAACAATTGGGATTGAATCCAATTACTATAAAACACCTCTAACTTTGGCCCTTGCCAAATTTCTTGATTCTTAAACCTTCTGATCATCATACGACTCGCACTATGACTCATATGGTGTGGATATGGGTCTAGGACCCTAGTTGTATGTTGGTCGGTGACATATTAGCTAAGTTTTGTTCAAGGTACGAGAAGACTCCGTACAAGTCGTATGTTCATGATACGAAAAGTATAGTGCCCAACCTTATGTTGTCTTGTGTCTAGCCTTTGATATTCTGCTTGGGGTATGACTTAAATTGTACTAGTCATATGGTGATGGTACGAGTTAGCTAAGGAATCGTATGTTGGACATAATGTGGTGTCCAACTTTTTGATCATGTTATGAGTTGAGGGTACCACTCATATGTTGTGGATACGAGTTGAGGGGTCCAACTGTACCCTCTTGCGTTCTTTTTACAACTTTTAAGATGAGGTATTTTGGACATTTCCCACTCCAAGCCCTAAAGAACCCATGTATCATAACACTATTTGGTCCTCATTTTACACTTTATAAGATTGAAACGCTCTCTAAACATTCTCTAAAAACCTCTCTAGAAGATTGGATTAGGGTTTCTTCAAGGTGGTCATCTAGAGTCTTAAGAATCAAAATCTCTCTGTGAATCTTCATGACTCAGGCATGTGACTCTTCCTTAATTATTAGTTCATAAAAATCATGTGTTTTAAACATTGTTTATGGTTCATTAATAGTGGTTTTGAAATCCATGGTTGAGGGTTTGAATATATGATATTGAGTATTGTTTTCTCATGTCTTAAATTATGATTATACATGTTTTGATAGTGGTTTTGCACATGTATATTCTTGAAAATTGTGATTTATACTAAGAAGTAATGCTTAACCCTAACTTGATGGTTTTTGTCTTGAATAATAGTTTGATTATGGTATGCCCTCAATCTGTTTGTGAAAATGTCAATGAGAAGAATCTTGTCATATATGAATTGTGTTTTGAACTATGGCAATGGCCTGGGAATGTTGGTGATTGGTAAATGGTTTATGAAGGTCTTGATGACCATAATTTGATTTAAATAATAACCTTGGTGATTTAATTGACTAAATTGGTTTGAGTCCCTAAATATTGAATTAAATTGAGGTCTTTGCTTAGACAATGGGTTGGAGTTCCAAAGTTGACTAATAATGATTGTGGCATGTTGTACGCTTGCAAGTGGAGTTAGTATGACGATACCAACAGGATGCCTTTGGTAAGTAATTGGATTACTGGTTGTGTATATGTGTGATGAATATTTTAATTGGGCTTTAAAGCGGGATGTGTAGCTGGGCCATGAAAGTGGAGTTCAAAGGACTAACAATGGAAACCTTGCTAGCTGGTGCGGGTGTCTATATGATCAGGAGATTCGAGTCCCCTGAATGAATATATGAGTGGGACGTTTGAGTCCCCATATTGTATACATTGGTGCTTAAGTCACTTTGATTATATCGGGAGGTTTGAGTCCCTAAAAAAGGCATATACGGATATGGATATTCTCTGATTTGTGCAGCTACATGCACTGGGGCCCTTCTAGCTAGTGGAGAGTTGGGCCCATATAGCTCGTGGGTACCTTGTTATATGAAGGTTAAGATATACAACCCATGTTAAGATTTCAAAGTTTATGTTAAACCTTGTTCCCTATCCCGATATGATATATATATATATATATATATATGTATAAATATATACACACATGTGATTGCATATGATGATTTGGCCTGGGTTTGAATGCTAGCATTATTTTATTCCTCTATCCATGATTTACATGCTAGTGCTCCAACCACTAACCATTTTCGGACGCTATATCCCCATGTGATGCAGGTACCATAACTTCTTCTACTTTACCTGCGCAGTGATCAAGTGTTCGAGTGGTTTGTAAGTTGACATTGAAGTGGTGAGCTTTTATACTTTGGAAGGCTTCGTTTCATATTCTTTATATTCTATGTCTTAGACTTGTTTATACTTTAGTTTTGACTATTGTCGGGGGTATGTCCTGACATTTTATTGACTTCAAATTTATAGAGGATTTTTTAAATTACTGTGGACTTGGGTGTGTTGTTTTGGTGGATTGGTTTAGACACTTCGTGAGTTATCATTAGTCTTATTTTTGTACTATCTTGTTATATGTTTGAAATTTATCCGACACTTGAGGTTATTGAGATGTAGGTGAAGGGGGTGATCTACGATCCATGTGGAACTTGAGATACCCATCACGACTAGGCCCTGGTTTGGTTCATGACATACTACCGTAACCTAGAGTAATAAAAATATTAAGTCTATTCAAGATAATTCAATCATCAATAATCTAAGTAATGAAAATGTCTAAGATAAGTATTTATAGTTGCCTTTACAAAAATAGCCTATTACAAAAATAGCTTAAAAGTGACTATTTTACAAATAACTCACAAGGGACCTTTTTTATTTCCCTAATGACATCTTGATTGCTCATGACCTTGTGTATTTGTTTTTTCATACCTACCTTTCTCCGGGCTCCAAGCTATCATCCATATATGGAAGTCCATCCTAATATCCCCTATGCTAACTTTGCTTGTATCACTCTATCAACATTGTTCATGGCAGAGAAGATATTGAGAAATTGGGTGGATTAATCGAGAAAAAAAGAGAGAGAAAAGAGTGTGTCGTTCTTGGGTAGGTGACGATTAAATGACCGACGGAGACAGAGATAGAGAGAAGAGCGACTGGTAGTTGAGGGAGACAACGGAAGTGTTCACGACAAAAATTCACTATTGTCTCATCGATGTTATGGATGTACGATTTAGAGAGAAAAAAATTGAAATCTGTAGAATGTGATTGTATAATTGACTATACATTTAAAGAGCGGCGCCGTTCATCTCAATTTTTTGATCTCATATTCTATTGAATGTTTGAGAAAAAGCTTAATCAATTCGAGCATTCCTTAACTGTTGATGTAATGTTTCTACTTCATCTCAATTTTCTAGAGATGTTATTGAAAATAATGTAAAATTTGGAAATTAAATTGTATATTAGTGTTAATTTCACATAATGAACTTGATGAATTGTTTTCACAATTGGGTATTTGATCCAATTTTAATAAATTTGATAATTGTATCATAGGTGATTTAATTGTATTCAGCCCGATTTGTGTATGGTTTTATATGTGAGTATGCATTGTTTTATTGGATTCATTTGTATTCACTGGTTTCGTATGTTTTTTCGTATTTGAGGGGTATATATCCCAAATAAAAATTCTTTTCAATCTAACTTCTTATTCATTAATTTGTCTTTAATTTTCATCCAATTTCTTCATATTTGCAATATTGATTAGGGTTTCAAGTAATTGTTATATTTGACACAAATGACTAACAAAACTTAATTGAAAAGTATTTTTTATTTGTATATTTTTATATACATATGAATGTATGAGATGTCTGTTGTTTGATGTAAATATGTATACTTTTGTATAACTATATATGTATACAAATTTGTTCTGTGTTGGTAAAAATATATATATGCATATACATATGTGTATATGTTTGTTATGGATTGGTTCATATATACATTATGCATATACATACGTACACACATCTATTATGTGTTTGTGTATATCTACGTATGCATATTTGTATATATGTATATACGTATGTATGCATAACAATTTCTATATACATATCTTGGTTTTTATACATTATGTATTACAAATTAGAATGAATATCATCACATTCATGATATTCAAATTTGCTCACACACATGATTTTTAGGATTTGGGTTTTAATACTCAATAATAATGAGGGATGTTGGAGAGAATAAAGGGAGTGAATCACTCTCCTTTTCTCTTTTATCTCTAAATGTAACTGAAATAGTAACAAAATTTATTAGTTAATATTTATCTATTAGGATTGTAAATACTTTTACTCACTAATAAAATATATAAAATGTAATTATTAAAATATAGACTAAGAAGTTAACTGAGAGGGGTCTAAGTTAGCTATATGTGAAATTTTACCTTAAAAAATTACCTCACACAACATTTATAGCAATAGTTTGAGATTTTGACCAAAATCATATCTCATGTTCACCCAAACTTTCACCACTTATGTTTTGAGAAGGAAAAAAAATATGAATTAATTCCTAGAAGTGGAGAATGAAAATCTCATGCTTATAGTACGATGATATATGAGTCTTTAACTTGGCTAAAAGAGTCTTTCAGAAAGTTATACAGAAATAACAAACTCAATAAAATAATTAGGAGTTAACCCCAATTAGTGATATGATCTACTAGCATCAATTCTTTTCATGTATAAAGAAAACGCTTAGACATATATTTTTTTGCTATTAAAAAAATATTTTTAATATATATATTAGCCAAAAATAAGCAAGAGTTCCATAATGTTTAACAAGCATTTTGTTAAACACACAAATGGGAAGCATACATACAAGACAAATAGTTTCAACAATGTCCAGGAGTCACATTTTGCAACATATACTTTTACTGGTGAAGTTAACTTTTACTATAACATGTACTAGTACTTCTTATGCACCTTTAAATTCTAGTATAAACCTTGTAATTTTGAGGTGTCCTCATTGCACGTAGCTCCCCTGTAGTTTTTGTTATATACAATAAGATCTTTATTACCAAAAAAAATGCAGTTTGTTGTCAGATAAGTACTCTCTTCAAATAAGAAACTACAAAAATTAATGAACAAAAGGAGTATTACTACATATAACATCTGCCTAGCTCCAAACTACTATCAACGACTTGGTCAAGTCAAGTATGACTGTGATTCGGACATCGAGTTTAAATCTAATTCTAAAGAGTCGTTACAATTAACGATGTTTTAGCCTTAGAATGTGACTCAGAGTAATGACTTTAAATCAGTCATATCAGCTATTATACAAGGATTTCAAGTTGACTGAGTTTCTAATTTGTCCAAAATCAAGAGAAATATAGTGCAAAAACTGAAAAGTGTGTGCAGAAAGCAAAAAAATATGTACAGAACGCAGAAAAAAAGTGCAGATTATAATAAATCATGATACAGAAATTGAAAAAAGTCCAAAAACTTGAAATTAAGTGCAAAATGCAGAAAATCAAGGTCTGAAAACTTCACAATTGAGTTATACTAAATGAACTTAATTCACTTAGAAGTCATCACATTACAAAATAAACTTGAGTCATTCCCAAATTAAATATGTCATCATGAAATGAACAAAATGACAACGACGGTCAACATCAACCTATGCAACTTGAAGTGCGCTCTCCAGCTACTATCATCTTCTAACCTGAAAAGAAAATAAGAGGACCTTAAGTTAGCTAAGTTTCATTATAGTAAAGAAATACACCCATTATTGATATATGTATCTCAACGAAAGAATTTCCCGGAAAGAAGAAAATTTTTGCATCCAACTTGATGTGTTCTCAATCATAATAAAGTCCAAAAATGAAGGATAATTTATTGGATATGGTTCAACAACATTAAATAAAGAGAAGGTTCTTTTATTGTGACCGGATCTACCACACTTGCTACAATCAACTGAATTTTGTTTCCTTTTCGTCCTAGTCTTCGAGCCTCTAGGCTCATCCCCTTCTTTCTTTCTTTCTTAATCTTTGTTTTTTTTCCTTTCTTCTTTTCAAATAGGTGGTGGAAATGGTTGAGGATTAGATGTAGGCCATCAATGTTGCCCGTTCATAGGCAATATGGTTATATATGCTTTCCTGTATGACCCTATAGCAATGTGAACATAGTCTTCAATGTTATCTGTTTTCATCAATATAGCACAAATATCATGTTTACAAGATATTCGAGATAATTTCCATTTTATAAAACTGCATATCGTGTGATACCACATGGTATCTACAAGTCAAAACGGTCCACAAGTGACCCGCAATGACCCGCAAACACCCATAACAAGCAAGACACAAAATGCACAAGGAAGCAAACACAAAATTAATGATAAAGAAGATAGATAACTTGACACAAGGAGAACATGTAAAGTAGTAACTAAAGAGTATATTAAACTCTAAAACCCCTACAAAACACGTTAACAAGCACCAAGTTCTCATGCAAATCTTATTGGAACTCGGTTCACTCAAGAACTCACGTTTCTAGCCGATACACAACACAAGTAGAACCTTTACTTATGATGTCAAGTCTTGGTGGTCTACTCTCACTTAAGAGGAATGGTGTTTCAATATTATAACTTTGATATCAATGAACTAACTAAAGAGAACATGACTAAAAGGTTCCTATAAATAGTTTATTACAAAAGTCATGAGGAAAGGACCTTTTACCCTTAATGAAAGGGGCGGGTTTGGGAGGCAAAAAGTGGACAACTTTGGTTTGTTTTGTAATACCTACGGAAATTCCTCACATGTCAATGCATGTACTCCTTTGGGCGGCTCCAATACATGCTCCAATACATTCATTTTCATAAACATACCTTGAAGCCTTTGTAGTTCCCAAGCTTGACTCCTAGTGATTGGTCTCGAGCTCATGATACCCGTATCATGCTCTCCATCTTGAGAAAAGTTTGACATCAAACTCAGGGTTTCTTCATCTTTAATGGCATCAATCCGTGAGAGATCATACACATTGAAAGTGTTATGTACTTGATATTCCGGAGGTAAGTCTATCTTGTAAGCATTATCGTTGATCCTTTCAAGCACTTGGAATATACCATCACCTCTTAGTATCAACTTGGCCTTTATTTTTGTGGGAAATTGATTTTTTATAAGGTGTACCCACACCCAATCTCCCGGCTCAAGTACAAGCTTTCTCTTTCCTATGTTGACTCTTTTAGAAACCTCTTGCTTTTTTTTTTCAAGCCGTAACCTCACTTTCTTATGCAATCTTTTCATAGCTTTGAACCTCTTGTTTCCATCTAAGCTAACAAAAAAATCACTTGGAAAATGAGTTATATCCAAGGAGGTTAGGGGGTTGAAGCCGTAGACACATTCAAAGGGCGTTATGCCCATACTTGAATAGATCACCCGATTGTAAGCGGATTCAATTAGTGGTAGGTGATCTCCCCAAGATGTCAACTTACCTTTAACCATGGAACGTAGCATAGAACCCAATGTCCTATTCACTACTTCCGTTTGGCCATCAGTTTGTGGGTGGCAAGACGTGGAAAATAACAACTTGGTACCAAGCCTACCCCACATTGACATCCAAAAATGACTAAGGAACTTGGAGTCCTTATCACTCACAATGGTTCTTGAGATGTCGTGTAATTTAACAACATTTTCAATAAACAAAGAAGCTACACTAGTTGCATCTTCACTATTTGAGCAAGGAATGAAGTGTGTCATTTTGGAGAAATGGTCAACAACAACAAAGATACTATCCCGACCCTTTTGAGTCCTTGGCAGCCCCAACCCAAAATCCATAGAAATATCAAACCAAGGCCGTAAAGGAGTGGGAAGCGGGGTGTACAACCCGTGAGAAAGGAGACTAGACTTAGCATTCCTATAGTCCATGCATTGGCCGCAAACTTTTACAATATCCTTGCGCATCCTTGGCCAATAAAATTGTTCCTCCAATATTACAATAGTCTTATCAACTCCAAAATGACCCATGAGACTGCCATCATATGCTTCCCTCACAAATAACTCTCTCCACGAGCTAGAGGATAAACACAACTGTCTTCCCCAACACAAGTATCCATCAAACACAGCATAGGGGGTAGAATCTGAATGCCTTCTTTCCCTACCCATGGCTTTACTTTCCCTAAAGATAGAAGCGAAGTAAGGTTCCTTGGGATACAAAGACTTGAGGCTTTCAAAACCCATTAACTTAGAGGATAAAGTATACACAAGAACATGTTTTCTAGACAAAGCATCGACTACCACATTATCCTTACCCCTCTTGTATTGAATCACATAGGGAAAGGTTTCAAGAAACTCAATCCATTTGACATACCGCTTGTTAAGTTTATTTTGTGCCCGAAGGTGGTTCAAGGATTCATGGTCTATTCGGATCATGAATTCCTTGGTACAAATATAGTGTTGCCAATTGCCTAATGCTCTAACCAAGGCATACAACTCTAAATCATACGTGGAGTAGTTTAGAGTAGCACCTTTGAGCTTTTTGCGAAAGTAAGAAATAGGCTTTATTTCTTACATCAAAACTGCGCCTATGCCAACCTTGCTAGCATTACACTCTACTTCAAACATCTTGTCAAAATTAGGAAATTACAACAACGGTGCTGAGACGAGCATAGATTTCAAGGCCTCAAAATCCTTAGCTTGCTCATCACCCCATTTAAAGGGTTGATCCTTTTGGATTATCTCGGTCAAGGGAGAGGAAATGGTTCTAAACCCTTTGAAAAACCTCATATAAAAACTGTCCAACCCGTGGAAACTTCGTACTTTACCAACGGTTTGAGGGGTTGGCCAGTTTTTAATGGCGATTATCTTAGAGTCATCAACCTCTACCCCCTTTGAACTTACAACAAATCCCTAAAACACGACTTTAGCAACACCAAAAGAGAATTTTTCAATATTAGCATACAACTTCTCTTTACTAAGTACATCATACACACTCTTTAGGTGTAATACATATTTGTTAAGGGACTTACTATAAACCAAAATAGCATTGAAGTACACAACCGCAAACTTTACAATAAACGGCTTTATCACATGATTCATTAGCCATATAAAGGTACTGGAAGCGTTGGTAAGACCAAATGGCATGACCATCCATTCATATAAACCAAACTTAGTCTTGAATGTGGTTTTTCAATCATCACCCGATTGCATTTGGATTTAGTGATATCCACTCCTAAGATCAACCTTAGAAAACATACAAGAGTCATTTATTTCATCAAGCATATTATCTAACCGAGGAATAGGATGATGATACTTTACCATAGTCTTGTTTATGGCTTGATAATCCACACACATTCACCATGATCTATTCTTTTTTGGCACTACCAACACCGAGACCGCGCATGGACTCATGCTTTTCTTGATATACCCTTTGTTGAGGAGGTCCTCAACTTTTCATTAAAGTTCCTTTGTATTCGTGGGGTTGCTTCTATAAGCCGGCTTGTTTGAAAATTGTGACCCCAAAATAAAGTCTATTTGGTGCTCAATACCTCGAAGTGTAGGTAGTCCTTGCAGTAATTCACTAGGGAACACATCTTTAAATTCCTGCAAAACATTAGAAATAGAAGACAAGATGGGGGAAGTGGACGTGTTAGCATTCAAAACATGACCCAAAAGTAACATAGGAGTGGTATCGTCATACTCTTTGAAGAGGTCTCTCTTCCAAGCCAAGATTACCATCGAATTCCTACCCTTCATAGCCAAAACTCTCTCTTCTCCCTCACCCTTCCCACTCTCAAGTTTAATACCTCTTTCCTTAGGTTCTCTGTCCTTTCTTGCATTCCTATTCAAGCCTTTTATTTTTTGGTAAGCCTCATACACTTGTGATGGTGAAAGTGGCCGGAGGTGGTACTTCCGAACCTTGAACTCAAAAGAATAGTAATTGGTTCGACCATCATACTTGGTCGACCTATAATATTGACATAGCCAACCCAACAAGAGGTTACAAGCTTGTATTAGAATGATGTCACAAAGTACCTCATCTTCATAGTTTCCAACTTTGAACCTAATCACTATTTGATGGGTTACCTTCAATTCTACACATTTGTTCAACCATTAGAGCCTATACAGACTTGCTTGTGGAGTAGTTGGAAACTTCAAGTGTTCCACCATGGCGACACTAACCACATTGGCACAACTTCCACTATCAATAATCAAGGAGCATACACTCCCCTTAATGAGACACTTAATATGAAAGAGGGTTTCTAACTTGGATCATCCAATGCTTTGCTAATCATAACTCTCTGTACCACATAGTTAGGTACTTCAATTTTGCCCTCTTGAGGCTAAAACTCTTCCTCATCATCATTAGTAGGCCTCTCGGTCTCCCCTCTCTCTCCATCTTAAGAGGATTTATCATTCTAAACTATTTCAAGTCCTACTTCTTCCCCTAAGAAATACAACTTCCGCTCTTTTAATATCATATTTCTCTGGTTAGGACACTCACTAGCTTTGTGTCCCCACCCATGACATTTAAAGTATTGGAATCCCTTGGAATTGGAAGTAGTGTTCGGCTTGCCTTCCAACAATGAATAAAGATGTTAAGCAACTTTGTTCACGAGTTGAGAGGAATTGGATGGTTGATATTTGGACTTGTTCCACTCCAAAGTTAATGGGCTTACTTCCTTCCCCTTGGTCCAACCCAAGGACCCTTGGTACGCCTTAGTTTTATATGTCGACCTCTCTTTGTTCTCTCTTTCAATCTGTAAAGCCGCTTTAAAGATCCCTTTAATAGTTTTAAACTTATGAAGTGTCATGTGCATAGAGATTTCCTTCTTTAGGCCGACCTTGAATTGGATAATATCGTGGATCACTTGCTTCCCTCTATGATCAAGTTTCAAGATAAGTTATTGAAACTCATCATAGTAAGCCGCCACACTCTTATTCCATTGCTTCAAGTTATACAATTTTGCAAGGAGTTCATATTAATAGCTCTTGGGAAGGTATTTTTGTCTCATAAGGTACCTTAGATGAAACCAAGGAGGTTGTTTCCCTTCAATTAAGACTTTCCCAAAATTTTTGACATACTCCCACCACGTGGTAGCATATCCCTCAAAATGAGCAATGGTGTAACAACTTTTCTCCTCCTCCGTGAGATCATTCACTTGGAAAACCCTCTTACATGCGGATTCCCATGCAAAAAACTCTTCAGGATCACTTTCTCCCTTGAAGATTGGAAGTCCCATTTTGATAGTGTTAAGGCCTACATCCCTCTATCTAACACCTTGGCTACCTCTACCCTCAATTCTATGATTTCATCTTGGATCCATTTTTCTACCTCTCATCCCTTCTTCCATCAAATAAGGATCATCATACATTCCATACCCTCCCCTATGGTCCTTCCTCACATATCTTCTTTCTTGTATTGGCGGGTTTTGGACATTTAAAATTTAGTACGGTGGGTTAGCATTTAGTGGAGGAGGTCTTTAGATTGAACGATTTTGGTTTGGAGGATTTGGGTTTAAGGGTGGTATTTGGGTTCCAAGTCCTTCATGTGGGACTTGGTAGAGTGGGGAATGGCTAGGTCCATCAAGGCCTCAGCTTTGGGAGTAAAGGTTGGCTTGATGTATGACATTTGGTGGAAACAATCTTTGGTGTATGGTTTTGGGGGTAATAGTTGGTGAGGCATTTTGAGGAGTTGAGGGTCGTGAATTCATTGGCTTTCCACCTTATCCATACTTCCAGTAATCGAGATCACTTCCAATCCCAACTTCTCAACTGTAGCACTCACCCTAGCTACGTCTCGAGACATGGCCTCAAGATTAGCCACAAGGACATTTATACCATTATTGTCCACGATTGGATCAATGGAAGTTTTAGGTTCCATTTTCAATTGTACCTACAAAAAAATCAAACGTTAGTTCAAAATACGCTCATACACTCTTCACACCGGCTTCCTTACTTGGTTCTTCAGGTGTTGTAAGCTGGCTATCAACTTGTAAGAACTTGGGAATGAGTCTACTCTTGAGTTAGAGTGGATTTTGGTTTGAAGACTCAAAGAAGTTTTGTACACACTTGAACCAAAAACAACTACGAATTATAAATGAACAAAGCACCATATGTAACGCTTAACACGAAAGAAGTACTCGAAAACTAGTTCACAACTTAGTAGGTTGTTACTAGTTGTCAACTAGTATAAGAGTCAATGAAAGTAAACTAATGGAGACAAGTAAAGAATCTAGGATTGTCCAATAACTTGAGTCTTGTTGTTGGCGTGGCCCCTAATTTTTTTTGTTTTGGCCGTTATCTTGTTGTTGTAGTTGAAGTATGATGTTTTTCAAACTTGAGTTGTTCAATCTGTCTCCATGATGATGAATCTTCGATTGTAGTGTAGGTGGACAAGACTTTGGACTCTCTTTTCAAGAGTCAAAAGGTTTCCATCAACTTTTCACCAACTTGCACTAATTTGGCAAAACACCTTTTTGTAGTAGCCTTGTCTTTTTCCTCTTTTGGCTCTTCTTGAAAAGTATTTGTCACCCTTTTAGTCACTAAGCTTTTTGGATGCCCTTTGTTTCTTTACCACTTTGGTGTTGTCTTGAAAGTATTCCCAAGACAAACACAAGGCCTGGAATATCTCTTCTCTTTTCAAAATCAAACAAATCTTTTTGTTGAACACTATTTCAAGAACAATATGAACAACAACAAGAACAATATGAACAATAACAACCTCTTAGCCGTCCACCCTTTAACAACACTTTGACAATAGCTCAAATCTTAGACATTAAACTAAATGGGTATTAGTGAACAATAAGCTAACACACGAAACTACTAAGACAAGAAAAAAAAACACCTAAACCTAGACACCTTTCTTGGCCCAACACAACAACAACAAAGTTGCATCGGCCAAGAACAAGACACTCAACTCTTTTTTTGTCATTTTCAACTAAAAGAGCACAAAATTGATAGTGTAAGAACATGACCAGCCTTTACTCTGATGCCAAATGATACCACACGGTATCTATAAGCTTAAAACAGTCCACAAATGACCCGCAAATACCCGTAACAAGCAAGACACAAAACACATAAGGAAGAAAACACAAACTTAATGATAAAGAAGATAGATAACTTGACACAGTGAGAACATGTAAAGTAGTAACTACAGAGTTTATTAAACTCTAAAACCACTACAAAATATGTTAACAAGCACCAAGTTCTTATGCAAACCCAAGAGGAACTCAGTTCACTCAAGAACTCATGTTTCTAGATGATACACAACACAAGTAGAACCTTTACTTATGATGTCAAGTCTTGGTGGTCTACTCTCTCTTGATAGGAATGGTGTTTCTATATTGCAACTTTGATATCAATGAACTAACTAAAAAGAACATGACTAAAAGGATCCTATAAATAGTTTATTACAAAAGTCATGAGGAAAGGACCCTTCTACCCTTAATGAAATGGGCGGTTTAGGATGCAAAAAGTGGACAGCTTTTGTGTGTTTTGTAAAACCTATTGAAAGTCCTCACATGTCAATGCATATACTCTTTTGGGTGGCTGCAATACATGCTCCAATACGTCTATTTTCATAAACGTGTCTTAAAGACTTTGTAGTTCCCAAGCTTGACTCCTAGTGATTGGTCTCAAGCCCATGATACCCGTATCATCTTATTACAAGTCCATAGCCCAAGTGTCAATATAAATGATCCTATGATTTCATAATTCCATGAAAAAGCCTTTCTAGGAATATAACCATAAGCCCCTTTCATGTTTCTATGTAATTTCTTTTTTATATTTGGACAAATAATGTCACCCGAAGATTATTTTTCAGCTTTATCTCTACTGGATGTAATCCTAGTTCATTTTTTTAGCTTTATCACAACAGATTACTCAGTCATTTCTAAGGATTATTTAAATGTTCCAACAAATCACTTATATATTAAAGCAGATGATGTCACAACAGATGTGTGATCTGTTGCACAGACCATTCATCTTTCTCAACAGATGAGCGATATATTTTGTATTATCGCAACAGGTTACTCAGCCGTTGCTACAGGTTATTTAACTATTCCAACATATCACTCACATACTTCAATAAATGATGTTACAACAGATGTGTGATCTGCTGCACAGACCATTCATCTTTCTCAATAGATGAGTGATTCATTTTGTATTATTGCAACAGATTACTCATCCTTTGCAACAGGTTATTTAACTATCCCAATGGATTACTTATATATCGCAATAATATATGATCTATTGCACAGACCATTCATCTATCTTAAAAGATAAGTGATATTTTTTGTTTTTTTGCAATAGATTACTCATCCACTACAACAGTTTGGTTATATGCTGTAACAGATATACTACCTGGTACAATAGATCGGTGATCTATTTCAACTGTTATTTTACTATTTTTCTTGTTTGATTTACTGTTATCCTCTTTTAATGATGCATTAATCAACTATAATATAATTTTTTTTGTTCCTATTAATTTTACATAATATGGTTCCCAAAAGAACAGAAACCAAATGAAGTCCAAGTAAAGGAACAAGTGAAACAGCTAGGCTACATCCACTACTCTATGAGCTTACTTTACAAGCGTTCTCTCAATCGAAAGCAGAATATGATGATCACGGGGAGGAGGAATATTTCAAAATATATGATGCAAATGCTAATAGACCCCCCACCGAAGATTTGATCAAAGCCTTCAGCATTGATCATTATCCTGTGAGAATGCAGTGCGATGGTGCCGCAGATTTAACAGGTGATTTCGTGGTTAAGTCAACCATGGGAAAATCTTTCGACGCCTTCAAAAAAATACTTTGAGAATAAAAATTGGATGCTTATTTAAGGGAAAGCTGCTTTGGGAAATATCTTGATTTGCCAGAGGACAACAATGTTCGTTTTTTAAATGAAAATGGTATATGAACTTCTCAAGCATAGGTTTATATATGAAAACAAAGATAAGAGGGATGAGGTGTGGATAAATTATTGTGGCATGCTTGTTTGTTTTGGTTGGAAGGAGTTTTTCATAGTTATTGGACTAAAATGTTATCCTCCTTCTCAAGTTATACCTATTCTAACCCAAAAAAAACACCCCGCACACCCAAAAATGGTATAGGCAAGTCATGTAATTGTGATGACCTGGTGTCCATTGTTGGTCCAAGCTTTAAAACAAAAATTTGATAGAAGCGTTGAAAGGTAAAGGACTTTCAAAGAAGCACAAATAGTCATTGTGCTTGGTTTGGTTTATACATAATATTCTTTGGGTGAGAGACATTAACAACAACATAAGCCTTGGTTTAATAAAGCTCTTTGAGAATCTTGAGGTATTTAACAACTATCCTTAGGGGTATGAAATCTTCAAACTGACTGTAAAATATTTGTTGACTCTGTTAACGCCAAAGACAATCAACTTATATGGCTTCCCATGGGCTTTCATGGTAAATATTTCTTTCTTCTATTATGATATCATTCATTTTGTTCACTCAATAATGATTTTGATTTATTGGTGTTATTTTACAGGCTTGGGCATTTGAAGCCATTCCTTATTTGAGACAGTAAGTGAACTACCAGGAAGGAGTTTTCTGTCCAAGAATCTTGAGATGGTTGTCAGCCAAAACTGGTAAAAATGCAAAATTTCTTGATCTCTTCAACCCCCGAAGGATGCAGTAAGTATAATTATAATTAATTTTTCTTTTAATTGATGATTTTTTTGAATGAACTAATCATCATTCTAATATATGTAATGATTTATGCTAGATTGTGCATTCGTCGCTAGTTCTGACCAATTGAGAGTTGAAGATGCCATTTTTTCTTACTTTACGGTCTGCGCAAACTTTATCGGACCCTAAGGTCATCGACAGAATAAAAATGGAATTGTTTAGAGCAACAACCACTACAAGAAAAATAATTTTAGAGGGTGGGCTTGTTGTTGTTGATGGTCTTAGTGGTAATGGAGTTGTTGGTGGTGGTAGTGGTGGTGGTGGTGGTGCTAATGATGCTCCTCTTACAGTATTTAAAGCAAACCATTATAAGTATGATCATACTGGTTATACAGATTTTGCCTCTCCCAGCGAATGTTCTGCATGCAAATGTCAAGACTGCAGGGCGAAGCATAATGTAGTGATTAATGCTATTAATGCATTAACTACTTCTGTAAGAGAATTGACATCTAAGAGGGGTCTCATTCCATCAAAGAGAATTTTATTTCCATCCTCTCTATTAGAGATTAGGGCTAAAAGGAGAAGGAGAGTGATTTCCAGGGCATTATCAAGCATCCAAAAAAAGCAAAATTGCAACTCTTCTGTCTGTGTGTTGCACTGAGCGACGTACAAGGTCCAAAAGAGAGTAGAACGAGCTGAAGAAGGTGAATATATATGTCTTCCAACTGACAAAACAAATAGACAGATATCTGTTTCAACATATGACACATCTGCTGAAAATTATCAAATAAATATATATATCTGTTGCAACAGTTGACTAACCTGTTGCACCAGATAAAGTATGTGGTACAACATATGTCTCATCTATTTTAGCAAATCAAATAACTCTTCGTACCACTTTTATTTGTACCAATAGACGACCTATCTGCTGTAAAAGATGATTCATATGTTGCAACAGATGGTTCATCTATTGGAAATTATCATACAGGGTTTTCCTTATGTAGAAATTTATCCCAACAGTTGATTCAATATTGCAACAGAAATATAATATATTTGGAATAATTTAAAATGGGAGGAATACCTGTTTGATTTGCTAGAAGAGAAGAGTTATCCTTTTCTATTTTTTTGTATCTTCATGATTAGCATTGACCAATTCTGGCTTTCCAGGTGGATATAGAAGAAGCTATTGCTGAACAGCATTGATAATATGCTACTCTTTTTATGGAAATACAGAGAACGTAAAGCGCAGAAACCGTACGTAAGCGATAATAAAGATCCACGATGAGCAAAGCCGAATTCCATAGCATCGGATGAAGAACAACTTGTCTATACTGAGTAGATCTTTATAGCTTGAGCCTGTCAACGTAATCCTTGGCAGTATACTTAAATTTTTGTTGATGTATTTTTTGAGATCTGTATCCATAACAATTTTTTATATTTCATTTATTCGTTGACTTTTTTCAGCTAATTTATGAAGGCTTCAATTTATTTTATTTTATCTATAAATTTTATTTATTCCTTAGATTTGACCTTATTAATTAAAAAGGAATACTAGATTCAAATATTGCAACAAATAATGTCTCTGTTGCAACAGATAACGCATCTATTGGAAAAATTAAACAGATTTAGACATATATTGCAACAGGTAGGTAATCTGTTAGAATTTATCAAACAAGTCTTTCCACTGTTGCAACAGATGGACTTAGATAGAAACATCAAGATAATGCAATAGATAACCAACCTATTGTAACAGATAAACTATATGTCAGAACAGGTAGAATAACTGTTACAACGGATGGAGAATCTGTTGCATTATAAAAATTCAAATTTTGTTGGACATAAAAAATTACCACTACGTGCAAAAAGGTTAAAGTGAATTGAATTAAAATAAAAAAGGTAGAATCCATCGACGGTGTTCAGTTCAAACACCCAAAATAAAATAGGCATCAAGTAGACAGTGTTTATTTTAAACAAGTAAAATAAACTATAAATCATATGTGTCAGTCTGACATATTTTGCTGACTTGCCATCACCGTCACTTGGCCCCTAACAGTCATCCCCCCCCCACCCCCTCATTGTCTTATATATTCATTTTCATCCTAAAATTTAACTATAAATTCCTAAATTTTCTTCTTTATCATCATCTTCTTTTATCTATCCAAATTTTTCAAATTATTTCTTTCATTTTTTCTAACTGAGCTTAACAATGTCGAGTGCATCTTCCTCTATTTTTTGTGATAAAGATTTTTAATATTGTAAGTGCGGTCATGAAGCTCTGTTAAAGACTTCTTGGACTCAACAAAATCCGGGTCATAGATTTTTTACTTGTAAGATTTCAAAGGTAATATTTTTTTATTTAATTAGTTGATTAATTATTGACTTGTAATTATTTTGTAATTGTGTTCTCATTTTGATAGAAATTGGGTGGATGTGATTACTTTTATTGGTATGAAGAACGACACCCTTCACAAGCAAATCATATAATCTGAGGTTTGTTGAACAAAGTCAAGGCTTCTGAAGAGAAACAAAATCGAGCAAGAAGATACTACATTATTGTCGTTATTGCTACTGGTTTAGTGTTGTTGGGCACATGAATATTCAAGCCTAATTACTGAAATTTTATGGTGGTGTGTGTATTTGTTACTGGTTTGGTGTTGTCGATCACATAGATATTCAAGCATAACTGTTGGAAAATATCAAAAAGATTTAGGCATATGTTGTAAAATTTAGGTCATCTGATGAAAATTATCAAACAAGTCTTCCCACTATTGCAACAGATTAAATTTAGATTATTAGATTATTCATAAAAATAACATCGGCGTAATGCAACAGATGACCAACCTATTGTAACAGATAAACTATCTTCCAGAATAGATTAAATATATTTTACAACAGATTGACAATCTATTGCAATATAAAAAACTCAATTTTCATCAGAAAAAAATTATTTCCACTACATGTACATATAATAAAGTGAAGGGTGACTTGAAATTAAAAATTTCTATTTCACAGGCTCTTCTATATACACGGGCGTCAAGCATCCAGTTAGTACCCCATAAGCCTAGACCTCGTGTAGGTTTGCCACAGTGTTGTCGCACAGAAAATTCATTGGCTCGGCCATTTTTGTGCTAGTTAGCAAATATTCGATGTGTGCAAGAGTGTGTGTGAGCCGCTCTCTTTAGTGACATTATCTTTTGGAAGGATCATTCCCTTGTTTCGACCTTCAAAATCTCATGATTTCTTCATCAACACTTCCTTTGGCAAATGATTCATCAGTTTACTCTCCCTCAACAAGATGTGCAACAGCACCATCAGTGGCTCCACGAGGAAAAAGAGATCAAAATCGTCAACGAGAGGTACATTGGAGTCATAAACATTGATGTTTCCCTCCTTGAGTAGTATCTCAACAACTCGATAATGTATGTAGTTCACGCTAATGATTGCAAGAATCCTTTTTGCCTTGGTCCATCTCTTGTCGTATGGATTTAGCCTCTCTCCTCCAACATATTTTATTATTTCTTCTTCATCCAAGACCAACATAGGAATTAGGAAATTAAGTCCCACGTGAAGGTCTAACGCCTCCCTATTGAGTTGATCGTACCTATCCTTGAGGTTTTTGCAGAAGTCAAGGTTCATTATCCTATTGGCAGCGTCATAAGCTTCCCAATAGGTTAATTGCCTTTTCTTCATGAGGCAGAGAATTATGTCAACATATAGTGAGATAAGAAGTCAATTTTTTAAATAGGTTAGTAATTTTAAAGATGCAACAACTAGTCCATCTATTGCATAGGGTTCTCTGAATTAATAATCCAATGTAACTTATTCAATAAATGGATAATAAGTTGTAACAGAACCACTACCAGTTGTACTAGTATACCCAGATATTGCAACAAATATGAAATCTGTTGCGTAACTTCTTCTTCATGGGTTAGATTAGAAGTTCTAGGTTAGGAAAAGTAAACTTGCCTTGTCCTCGTATGACATACTTATATTAGTCATAGTCTGGAAGTATTGGGGGGAAAAGGGAGGCCTGGGGTAATCTGGTGCACCTGGATTGGCATTCTTGTCCAGTCGTAGATCCCTCTTCTCCTTGGTGCAAAGTTCTGTGTATATGTCCACCTTTTTTACTGGCCCCTGAACTTCAACAGCTTTTGGAGAGGGAGGAATTGAAATTTCTTTTGATTTTCAGCAAGAGAGTACACCTCTAATTGCTCTTTTCTTTCTCCTAACCAACACTGTAGGAGTGTGTGGCTCCGTCACCTTATTGGATGGTATGGCACACCTCTTGGATTTGAATTCCTCAATAGCTTTAGAGATAGTCTCTACTTTTTCAAAGAGTTTATCCTGTCTGTCCTTGCACTTTTCTCATTCGCAATGAAAACATAAGGGTGAAGAAGGGTGAGAGGGACCTGTGTAAGGGCGAAAAGGGGTGTTTTCAAATATATTTATTCTTTCTTGAGCATCAATATGCTCATCATCATGAGTGGTAGCAGTATCAGCATGCCTTCCACCAACACCAACAACTCCACCAGAAGAAGCACCCGGATTTTCCTTAGTAAAAGGTTGGTCATGAAGAGCCTCAACATTAGGCTGATCTTGCCTAACTGCTCTTCTTATGGATGTTGCTCCAGCCAATTCCTTCTTTATTAACTCCACCGTTGGGTCTGCTATAGTATCAACATGACCTAGAGTAATATAAGAAGTCATCACCGACTCCTCCTCAGTAGGCACGATCCATGGATACATAATCTATAAAAAAAGAGAAAAAAGACATATGCATTTAAATCATATAATATAATAATTTTCACAGTTGGGCTACATTAAAAAAAAGACCCATCTATTGCATAGTTCGTAGTATACGGTTAAAATTCATTTGAGTTTGGTTCAGAGAAACAGAGAAACATATGGATAATCTGATGCAAAATATCAATCATCTATTACAACAGTTGCACAAGACGGGTAATCTGTTATGCAATAGATGATCTGTACTTCACAACAGATGAATAATATGTTATCATATTACACATCTATTGCATAATTTCTAGTAAATGGTTAATATGTTAGGAGTCGGGTTCAGAGAACTAAAGCAACATATGGGTAATCTGATGTAAGATATACCCTGTCGCAACAGATGTCCCATCTGGTGCATCAGATATAACATCTGTTCAATATCTTTCTTTGAGTAAAATTATTTTACTTGAAGAAGACGTACTGCATCATCTGGAGGGTTAAAGAGATCAGCCTCCTTAATATTGGTGTTGATCTTTGCAGCCAACCACCTAAACATCCGTGGATGAGAAACCTCATTCGGGTAATCCATTAACTGCTTTCGGAGGGGAGGAATGACTTTAAATGCCCAAGCCTAAAAAATGTAAATAGGAAGCAAGCAAAAAAAAAGTCATAATAGCTATATTCAATATAAATTAATGGATGAGTAAAATTAGTGATTAATTTTACCATGAAAGCCCAAGGAAAGCCGTATAATGTGGTCATCCCTAAGGATAGCTTTGTCAGTAAATATTGGACAGTCAAGTAGAAGCTATCATATCCCCAGGGATAATTGTTGAATTTATCAAAATCCTCAGCACACGCCAATAAATCATCTTCTATGACCTTGTTGATGTATCTTGCCAATATAACCAAATGGACAAACCAAACTAAGCACAATTGCTCCCTGTACTGCTCTGGTATGGTTTTATCCTCGAGATCTGTCAACAAATCCGATGTTTTGTAGCCATATTGAGCAATGTCAAACAACCCATCTATTTTTTTCTTGCATTTTCTTGCCTTGGATCTTTTACGGGGTGGTGGTCCTTCTGGACGATGGCATCTCAAGCCTGTCACTATGACAAACTCTTGCAATCCAAAACAAACAGGCATGCCACAGTAGTTGATCCAGATTCCATCCATCTTCTTTTTGCCCCCTCCTCCGAATCTTTATCATCCCCCACGTATTAATCCTACACTTGAGAAGACCATATACCATCGTCATAGGGAAACGAATACGAGTAGAGGGGTCCTCAGGAAGCTCAAGAAAGCATCCAAAGCAGCTTTTCTTAAAAAGTCCGCCTATGTTTTTGTTCTTCATAATTTTCATAAAATGTTCAAAAATTTTCCCCATTTGACATTTAAGTACAATTTGACTAGTTAGTTATTTTGCTTCTGGGTCATTTATCAGCATCACAACTTGAAACCTGTCTATACTAAAAGTTTTGACAGGATCATGTTGGGATGTCGATATTAATTCATTCCCCATTGGTGATCTATTATTATGTTGATGATCATTCTCTTTCTCTTTCTCATTCTCCAATTCCTCCTCTTTCTCACTTTTATTTTCTTCATCGCCATCTACAGAACCTTGTGTACCTCTCTCAACGTTGTTTTCATATCTCTCCTCAGCTTTACTTTACCCTGACTGAGATTGTTCAGGAAGCTCCTCCGAATCCCTCTATACTGTAGCCTTTTTTTGAGTGGTCAGACGTTAATCCACTTTTACTTTCTTTTCTTTTGGGAGACATGTTTTACCTACAAACAAAGAAAAATAAAAATTAAATTACAATTGATGTATGCATAAATTTTAAAAAATACATTACAACTACCACAAATACCGACACACCAGCAGCCACCACCACAAACACCACCAACCAATGCCAACAAATAAACACCACGACTATCGACACCACCAACAGCCACCACAAACACCACCAACCAATGCCACAACCAGTGCCACCACGATGATGATGACCACTACCACCACTACCAACATCACAAACACCATCCAATAATACCACGATAGTCAACGGAACACTGCGATGGAAATTAGGGATTTCTCGAGTTCTTCCTATGATTTTACCATCAAAACTCAAAATTGTAAACCTATTCTCGAAGATAATACAACTATAAGTTTTATTTTTCATCATTAACTTAAAACCCCTTATATTTAAGAAAAAAATAACAAATATATGGCTCTTCTCAAACTCTGTTGCCTACGAAGACAAAGAAAATGACTGATGCAAGTAAGAATGAAGTCGAAAATAATACTTATATTGTTGGAAATGAGATGAAAAGTGATCTGTTATGGATGGTTGAGAAAATTTGTTGAGTAGTTATTGTCTGTACTGTATTATTGAGTGAGAATAAGAGAAAAAGAGCGAGACCTCGAGATTTGAAATGATGAAATGTTTTGTATGTGTTGATTTTAATTTGGAAAAGAATGACACGTTTTGAAAATGTTAATTTGGTCTGAATTGATCTTAATTATTTTTAAAAAATCATAAAATCTATGCATAATTCTTAACCCTCTCATCATGCAATTGCCAAAAGGGTAACTCAATTGAAATTGTATAAAAATAATTGAAGTTGTAGTTGACCGAGTACTCTAGTTGACTTATGAAAACTCACCCCTGGTCCTAGATTAATTAATTTAGGTACTATTGGTCTAACATATGAACTCAATTAAAATTGTAAAAATAAATGTTCAACATGTTGCATCAGATTTCTCATCTTTTATAAATTATCAATCAGATTAGGTAACAACAGATTACAAATTTGTTGTAAATTATCCAACAGATTAAGTCATCTGTACCTGTATACTACATAAGATAACATAATAATGCGAAAACATGCACTGAAAGTCCATAAGGTTCGATCATGAACATAACTGGATAACATAACATCTGTGTAGGGTAATAGAATACCCAAAACAAAACTAAAGTCTAAAACATGATAGTCTGTATCTAGTCTGCATCTCGTCTGGAAGTTATCGCGTTGGGCCCTTGGTGCGATGCGATGTTATCGCGTCATGTCACTAGAAATTGACAATTGGGAAATTGTATGGTAGCGCGACGCGAAGCTATCACGTTGCCACCTTGTCTACGACCAGAAAGTTTGGCGTGACGTGCCAGTATCATGGAGCAACACTGGAATTTTTCAATTGCCATTTGAGCTATCTCCGCGACGCGCTGAAGGCTCAGGTCTAACACTGTTTCACTAAAAAGTCTCTAACTCTTCGCCCGGGTGTCGGATTTGGGCGAATTATAGATCGATGGAAAGCTTATTCAATTTACCACATTATAGGAAGTGAAAATTATGGAAATAACTCATGTATAAGAATGAATTCTTATTTCAAAGAAATTTCTAACATCCTTGAGATGATTTTCAAGCTAAGCAAAAGCACAGGTATTACACCAACAGAAGTCGTCTGAATGTTTTTCTTTGAAAGACAGTTCTGAATTTGGTGTAATGTCAAATAGTGAAATATATTGGTGTAGTAAAATATCAAGGTTTATTTTTACTCAGTAATTGGATGAATTGCTATTGATAAGAAATTCACCATGACCACTCTTAATTAAGAATCCGATGAGGATGGTAAAGTTACAATTTTTCAGCCCCTTGTGAGTAGAGACAAGAAACCGTGAGAGTATTTTTTGCATTCTCTTAGACCTCCAGATCTATCCTTCTGGCCATCGTTAATATTTTCACGGTTTTGGCAGACATAACTTCTATCTATTCCCACGACAAGAAATTCCTAGTAACAACCAATGCTATGAGTTCCTTTGTCAGACAACATCACTTGATTTCTTGGCAAAATACCAGTTTGATTTCAATCTGTGCATACATGAAGGTAATTCCTTAACACTTTGGTTCTTCTCTTGGACAACTTAATGACATTGTATCATGTTGCAATTGGCTATTTTTATTAGCTGCTAGTTGGGTATAAGTCTGAAAGTTGAAGTTTTTATTGATTACTTGGGTAATATGGTTGAGTGTTGTTTTTGATTTGAAATGAGTTTGTTCTGGACTTCTGGTTTTAGTAGAAAGTGCTCCGTCTGACATTAACCTAAACATTGATATATGATTGCACTTCAAGAACAAAATAGAAAATTTTGGAGAAACAAATACGCAGAGAAGTAGTTGGCCAGTCACAAGTTTCTAAAGAAAAAATGTTGTAGAAGTTTAAAAGGTACTCCCTCTGTCCCATTACATGTGGCACCCTTTTACAAAATCACCAACTTGATAAACAACAACAATGGTGGATCCTGAAACTCCCATCATCGCCACCAACATTACCAATATTTCTTTTTAGAAGAAACTCATACCCAGTAGCTTTGCAATGACTTGGATGGTAATTGAATGTTGGGTGCAGTTTTGATATTTCTTAATTGGTGAAATTTACAACCTAGAAATCTTTCCATAAAATATTATCCTTACTATATGTACATTTCCCATAATCTGATGTCACTTTTGCAATCTGCAATGTTGTATTGTTCTGTAGATTGTGTTTTTGTTTAAATTTTATGTGTATTACTTGATATGTTTGGTTTCAAGGTTTGCTTACTATTGAGGGATGTTATCTGATTTTGGTAGATGGAGTTGTCAATGGTAATGTTAAATCTGACTTAAAGAAAGAAAGATAATTGCATAACAAGAGTGTAATTGGTCTAAATGGATACAGACTTCCGTGCAGATGGACAAAACATTGGGAATTTAATATCAATATTAAATTTCACTTATTTGATAAAACTTCAAAAAATACATTCCTTTTGAAACATTACAAAGTTCTTTCTCTATTTCTCAGATTTCCTATCCAGTTAAACTGTCTATAAAAAAAATTGGAGTGAGGGGTGTATAACATGTGAGATAGGGGTTGCAACTTGTGAAATAGAAAGAAATCAAAATGTGAGTTGTAGAGTAGTCACTTCTGAGCAGTGTTGCAGGAGTGTGGGAGTGATATATGTCAGTCAGTTAGTAAAAGTGGTGGAATTCTTCTTTATCCATTCAAACCTCACTTTCTAACATAACGTGTCACTCTCTAACGGATCAATGTGTCTACTTCTTTTCCCGACCCCATGCCTTTCTGAAAAAGATTTCTCCTCACATTTCGTCCGTCTTCTAGCTTCCACATTCAACCAACCCTCCAATTACCCATCACTCACCAAGTAAAGCTTTTTTCTCCTCTTTTTTTTTTCTTTTTACAAAAACTTGATCTAAAATATATGGTCAAATGGTAGGTAAATGTATATGTATGTATTTGTGATATATTGAGAGTGCAAATTATGTGCTTTTTCTTTGTTGCATTCAGATATTTGATGTTTGTGTATTTGTTTATTTGGGCTTCTTTTTTATTAGTTTGGGTTAGTGGTGAGTATTTATAAATTTTTGGTTTGATAACTTGACTGTGTTCAGTGTCTGCGATTCTTAGTCACAGTCTTTTATGGAGGACGTGGAGCGTGCATTAAGGACAATTAGTTATTTATAGCAATAGTTATTTAGCAGGACTTATTCAAAACCGTCTAAACTGATTGGGTAGCAGTGAGCTTGGGCTGTTTAAATTCTTTTTGCATTATAAGGATAAATGCCTTCAAATTTTTAAGATGAGATTTGTTGATTTTCGTAGTGTTTCCAACATTTGAGGGAACCATTTTCCTAATAATTTTTGTACACATTTTTATGATGTAGATTAGTATGTAGTTTAAACTGGTTGGCCTTATAAAGGGAATGTTCTAATTGTCATATTTATATGGTACTCTTATTGAAGACGGTAATTTGGTATATAAGGAGATGTCACATTTTCTGAAGGAAGTTCTTTTCCAGTTACATAAATATTAAGACATATTATGTGTTTGCTTCTATTCAATCACATAATCAAAAGGCTTTTCTTTCTTTAGGTTTTGAGTTATCAAAGAAGAAAACTAGAGATAAAAAATCAATGGATGATAGCTATGCGGTCTGCGGCAAAAGCCTTGATAGGTCTCCTATAGAGCTTGAGGTAAGAAGAATGTTTTCTCTACCTGTATTGCTTGCCTTCAATTCATCTGCGATGATTTCTAATATTGTATTCTTAGATTGAAATTATCATAGATTCAGATAGATATAAGTTCTATTTCTGCAACTATTTCATTATTATGTACCTACGTGGATCTTAATAGGACAAACTTATATGTATGTGTGTCAATCCATAAAATATTTATACGAGTTTTATGCTAATCCACATGGTAGTCATATATTACCGAGCTCTGAATTGTCCTTGTACTAATAAAAGAAAAGTTTGGATTGTCTTTGTGATTTCTCAATAAGATGTGCTTAGTTTCTTATAGGGTTCTTAATGGGAATATAAGTTATATATTGAAGTGGGAAGAAGAAGTTATATAGACTGAAGTTTTTAAATTTGAAATGTATAATGTTCTTCTAATCTCTTTATAAATTTCTCTGAACTTTCACCTTGAGGAATTCATTTAGACTGATGGGTCATATGTGATACTATTAATTTAGTTTACAATTCACACACACACACATACATTATAGTTCATCTTTATGAGGTACACACAGTGGGTCATAAAGCTTATTTGTACTTCATACTTCTTGTTACAATTTGTTGTAATCGTTTTTAAGATTGTGTACTGCTGCTTTGGGCAGAATCAATCATTTAAAAGTTGAGAGATCATGGGTCGTGGAGTCAGCAGTGGTGGAGGACAGAGTTCCCTGGGTTATCTCTTTGGAGATGGCGAGGCTCCAAAACCTACCACCAAGAAGGTAGAAGCTCCACAGAATCAGGGACCTATAATACGTTTAAGACACTTATAAGTTAT